>NC_092822.1:68900000-69200000 GCF_023375885.2 Dermacentor andersoni
CTTTATTGAGCTCTATGTTTGGTTCTAGAAACAAGCCCCTCTTTTTTGAGAAAAGGATGCATGTACTCTTTGTAGAAGTTACTCTAAATCTGTTTTCCTCAGCTCATTTTGAAAGAATGTTTAAATCAATCTGAACTTGTCACTTGCAGATTGCAAAGTTACAAGACAAGGCCTATCTAAACATCGTCTATATAGACTAATTGTATGCGGTGTCTCTTAGTGCAAAGTATTTATTTTCACAATGAACAGTGTGCAGCTAAGAGCATCACCTTGAGGATCGCCTGTCTCCTGAATGTACAGCCTGGACAGGGCAGTGCCAACTCTCAAGCGGAATGTGCACTTAGATGGGTATCTCTCAATTATGTTTAGCATGTTTCTGCGAACATCTCTCGAAGAGAGATCCTGTAAAATTCTAAATCACCAGGTAGTGTCGTAGGCTTTTTCCAAGTCTAAAAATGCTGACAAGAAGAATGGTTTGTGTATAAATGCATCTCTCCTATATTTGACTCGATGCGGACAAGGTGACTCGTCGTTGACCTATCTTCCCTGAAACTGCATTGGTACGGATCTAGTAATTTCTCGGTTTCTAAAAAGTAGATCAGGAGCCAGTTTATTTGTTCCAAATGCTTGCACAGACAACTAGTCAGTGCTACCGGGCTGACTACTGGCCACGGATGGGTCTTTTCCCTTTTTAATGATAGGAATAGTAATGGCTTCTCTCCAAGATGACAGAATATGCCCTGCACTAAAAAACGAGGGAGCATCATTAGAGTTTCACAATGTGCAACTTTAATCATCTTGTATGAGATGCATTTGGGTCTTGGTGCAGACTTACTACAGGAGATAAGTGCAGTGCACAGTTGAGCTATATTGAGAGCAGCTGCACCCCTCAGCAAATACACCCAAAGTGCCTCGAGCGGCCAGTTGCACGGCAATTTTGCATGCATTTGTGGGCTTCTTTCACATTCAGAAAAACATTTTTACGTAACAAGTATTGAGCAACAAAAAGCTGTATCAGGAGCTTTTCATGTTGCTTTCGAATTTTCTCATTGACACTTTTCCTCTCACTATAATATCTAATAAGTTGATTAATTAATTAAGACTAATTCAGGGTGTCTACAAAGTTGACAGTTTCAAATTGCCTGAGTTTTTCTGGTTTTCTCTGAGTGCCTTTGCAAAATTTCCCAAGTGACACAGAACGTTGTTTTAGGTCAAGACAGGCTGACAGCATGTCGCTCAATGCTGCCATTCTCTAGTAAGCTCGTTAAAAAAAAAAAAAAGACGACTTAATTTAGTGTGAAAAGTAAGAAGCAGTGTTTATTTCATTCAAAAAGAAAACAGAAGGGAGGGGGTTAGTAAAAGGCACAGGGAATAAAATATGTACGAAAAAAATGGTGAAGCTCATTACAAATCGAGTCGAACATTTTCAAATATGAATAAAAAGAGATGCATACAGAAGCAAATATTTTCGAATACGAGCTATTTCTATGAATTGATAGCAAGCTCATTGGTACGAGGCCCAAACTTTGTCACAAGTGAGATTCTCTCAGAAGGTGGAAAGTCAATCTCAACTGTCCTGACATACTCTCAACCAGTGCACGATGCCTCAGTGTTGCGTTTCACTGCTTTGAAGAATTTATTTTGGTTTCAGTGAGAGACACCTGCATCTCGGCGTCAGCCAACACTGTTTTTTGAACTCAAGCTCTTTCAAAGAAGCGATGGCATTCTTCCTTTCTCATTCCTTCCTCAATGCATCGGCCTTTTCTGTTCTCGTCATCCTTCTGCCGCATGTTCGCTCCCCAGACCCTTTGAAGCATCTTCTTGGCCCGTTGTACAGTGAACGTCTGGTTTTTCGGACTCCCTAGGGGCCGCGAGAACATCCGAAGAATTGGGCAGTCCGAAAAAATGAATGCACGTTTTTTATTGCCCTTAAGTGCTCAAATCGCCACAGGCACGTCCAAAAAAACTCTTAAGGCCAACCAGTACACTTATTAGGCAGATCGGTGCTCTTACTGTGACAGGACATGGCGGGTGCACGCGTGTATAATTAAGGAATACATACTGTGGCCCGTGACAACTGCCTCTTCTCACACTTGTTATGCTTCACCGCGCAGCATTACTGTACTAAGGCCAAGCTGATTTTCGGGAACCGGCATTACACAAGGCGTCGTGCTTTCAGAGCTTCGAAGCCATTGGCGAGGATTGCAAAAGCGGAGTCGGCGCCATTGCTGACAGTGGTGAATTGTTTCAATGAGTGAGTGAGTGCAAACTTTATTTACGTCCTGAGGAGAAAGAATTAAATCAATCCGGGAGCTCGACCTAGGTTTGGGCCGGTAAACACGAGTCCTTCGGCGACGGCCCGGGCCCTCTGGACAGCCTTGGGCTGAGCGATGAGCTCTGGGCTTCTGAGCGCTGAGTACCAGGAGGACTGGTCGGGAAAGTCCGTGCCCACGTTGGCAGGGCAGAGCCAGAGCATGTGTTCTAAGTTGTTGTATTCGTGGCCGCAATGTGGGCATTCAGTAAAAGGTCTGGATTGATCCTGCTTAGTGTCGTTGGCGTGATGTACGTTCTAGTCTGCAATTGTCTGTAAGTGACGACCTGTGCTTTGAGCTTTGGGTGAGGAGGAGCAAAAATTGTTTGTCCTAATATATGAATTGAAGCGATTTCGTGGTATGACACGAGCGGGTCTCTGTACAATGAAAAACATGGCACCGAACAGTAAGAAACTTAACAGCGAACGTCGAAGCAGATAGACCTAGCGTTGCTGTGGTGGTGGCTATGGCTGCCAGTGGATCTACGCATGATAGCACCAGTTCAAAGCAGCGAGTGAATCAAATTGGCGGCGGTGGTGGCTTTGATTTGATTAATGCTGTTTCGTACCTGCGGTTACAGCAAAAAGTCCAGAAAATCGGACAGTGAAGGGTTCTTGCGTCCGAAATTTCAGACGTTCTTATACATTGACTCTATGGCATACATGGCGGTACCGCGAAGCCATCCGAATTATCGGGCATGTCCCAAAAATCAGGCATCCGGAATATCGGCTGTTGAATGTACACTGGCAACTCCTCCAGCCGACAACACGGCGTCAAAGATGATTCGTTATGATTACTCTCTATTACTCGAGCCAGCATTAGTGCGACTTTTGTTCCCTTTCAATAAAATTGCGGCTAATTGTCCCTGATAGATGCATAAACTACCCGAGCTTTCCTTGAGTATTTCCAGACTATTCAAAATCCCTGAGAATTCCTGGTTTTTTTTCAATTGATGGACACCCTGCTAATTATCTAATTAAGCGGAATGAAAAGAAATATATAGTTTGAGTATCTCCAGGCGACGGCAAACAATATTACCTTTGTTCTGTACAGCTATGTGACAAATGCATATTTTGAAACTCTGGCTAAAGTTAGCTGGGACCCCCTATATATAATATGTACAGCAGACTTCCGTTAATTCAACTCCAGCTAATTTGAATTTTTGGTTAATTCAATCCTGGTGCCCACGCATTTCTACGGCTCAAAACATTCATTATTTCGATCCAGAAGTTGGCCTTCACCAGATAATTCGAACTTGACCAGTCATGCGGCCAACTCATATGGTGACCGCAATGGGCCCCCTGCAATGAAGTTTGCCTGTACATGTCGCGACACCTAGCAGCAGCGGTGAGCACCCGCGGGTAGGCCCTCACCGTCATTTCACCATTGTCCGTGCGCTCAGGCCCACCTGAAAGCCTGCTTTTCCAATTTTCCAATGGATTCACTGTGGCCTCTTGGCAGGCCCTTCATGAGAAGTGTGAACAAAAAGAACAAGAGCAGATACTGCTGCATTACGAATTGTCACAACCGTGAAGGGGATGACAGCATGAAATTGTGCCGCTTTCCTTCAAAACCAGGGGAAGCAACCCGGCGGCTAAAGTGGATCGTCGCGGTTCGTATCGATCTTGCGAATTTCTGTTAAACTAACTAAAACGTAAGTGCAAAAAGAAGAAAAGAAATAAAGACCAACCAGCAGTGGCAACTGCACAAAAACGTGTGAACTGATTCCTGCTGTTGTAAGTCAGTTTGGATAGTTGTTTAGCTTGTGTTGCTCCAAAACAAACACGCAGTAGTTGTTACGCGTCAAATCTAACTTCGTAAGCGCTCCGTGCTGGAGGTTTGTACACACTGTGCCTCTTCCTGCGCCAAGATCAAGACGCGAATGCTGGAAGCGAGCTCATTCATGCCGATGTTTTCTAGCGCTTAGAAAAACAAAACTAAGATTGGAGTACACTGCAGCACACATCGAGTATTAGAAAATTAGCATTTCTATGGTGCACGCTACCGCATATTTGTTCAGTCATCACATTTTTTAGTCTCAGCTGAACGCTCCCTATGATGCTTCAGTGGTAATGCCCTCTCACATTCGAGCCCAAACGACAATACCAGAATATGCTCGGGGCACTTTGTCAATGTAGAAAAAAGCACTTACTTGCCAATTCGGCAAAACGTCTAGAATTGTGAGGTGCAAGGCACACTCCAAGTAATGAAGCAACAAATGACAGTTCAAAGACGTCCACAGCCGTATTTGCTCACTTAAGTGGCATAAAATATTGATTTGTTAACTCACTTCGAGTTCGACATCGTAAGCATGCTTGCTTTGCTGTGACAAATACTTTGCGACCTGCAGTGGTTGCTTAGTGGCTATGGTGTTGGGCTGCTAAGTACGAGGTCGCGGGATCAAATCCCGGCAACGGCGGCTGAATTTCGATGGGGTCGAAATATCAGAACACCCCTGTAAATAGATTTAGGTTGACGTTAAAGAACCCTAGGCGGTCCAAATTATTCCGGAGTTCCCCACCATGGGATCCCTTTTAATCAGATCGTGGTTTTGGCACCTAATACACCACAATTTAATTTAAGCCCCTCACTGTGATGTCCATGCTGTTTACTTCTTTGACACGATTTACATGGTTGTAGCCGTAAATTTGATGTCCTTTCTCAAGCATTGGTGGTCCAAAATTGGCCTCCATATTTTCGGTTGCCTATAAACTGCAATTTAGAATGTCCAACAGATTTCAAATGAGCACTGCAAAAGATATCTCCGTAGCAGTGGCCGCCTCGGTGTTTCACGCAACTGACACGGTGGCACTGACAGTTGAGCCAATCGCTGCGCCGCCTGACCATTGCAGGGAGCCTATAGCGACCTCTTAAATGGCAGTATCTTTCTTGGCAAAGCTTAGCGGGACAGTGAATGCATTGAACGCACATCATCTCCAGTTGAAAATGCCTATTTTTGGTCTACCCTAGAAAGGTTTTTCAAACAATAATCGTAGCTCACAATATCTGATTACGATATTTACTCAGTTCTTACGTGCATTTTTTTTTTCAAGAAAACTGGACTGAAAATTGCCTCTAAAGTGCAATCGGACACAATACCAAAACCGATTTTCGGCGTTTGTACGCTCTACCGCACCACACAAATAAATCGAGACAAAGCTAACTTTAATAACCATGCGGCAAAGCTAACTTTAGGAACCCAGAGGCTGTTGTGGGCCATATATTAGTGGTGAAATTTGTAGCGCACACAATGTAGACAAGGATGCTGAGAAGGACACATGAGCTCTTATTCACAAATGTGTATTCTTGGATATAGAGCATAAAAGGGACAGCTATCTGCACTGAGAATGTGCAAAACGAGTCATCAACTTTTATAAAAACAGATTACAAAGGTAACTTCATGCAGTACTCAAGAATACAAATTCCTTGTCAGTGATAGCATCAGTCAATCAATGGTTGACTGATGCTACCACAGGATCTCTAAGGCATCAATATTATAGCGAACAGAGCTTTATTAATCGAGAAATCAAGGTAAATGCAGGACATGGTTAGGGACTCCCCCGGGACATTCAAGCACTTGCCCGATGATGAAAGCACTCCTCAGTTAAATTCTGTCACTAGCACTCAACTACTTGTTGCAACAAACATCCTCGCATTGTATTATAAGATGAAATAAAATGCTACTTGTCCAGTTCCATTTCATGCTCAGAAGAAAGAACTCATTGAAATTGCCATTGACAACGACGCGAGTGGTAGAAAGGTTTCGTTGTCACTTGACTATGCGCCGCCCACGCTTTCGCGTTTCAGTACTTTTCTGATCACATAGTGCTGCGCTGGTTTTGCTGGCTCGCAAAACTCGCACAAACTGCAAGTAGCAGAGAATTAAACTCCCATGCGATGTTGCGGGATGCCCGAACAGTCTACGCCACTTGACCAAAAAGCAGCTGCAGCGGCGAATCCACAGCTCTGTCTTGGCTCGGCGCTGCCATCTGTCGGTTGCCATTTTACTCACCGACGGCAGCAAAGGGCGGTAATGGTGTATACATGATCACCCCTCCCCCGTTGGGTGGCGGGAGATTTGAATTTTGAAAAATGTATTCGGACCCTTCAGATACAATTCTCTTCTAGGCACTAAAATCTTTTCTCGGCACTAAACAAGCGTTTAAAGCTTTCTGGAATGGTATTTAAACAGTCCACGTCAACTTAGTATTTCCTTTAGTGTCCCTTTAAGAAACACAGATAAGAAGGATTGTTTATGTACAAAAGCATAGCGAATGTTTGCTTCGATGGTCTGTTGTAGATCGCCCTTCCCTAAAGCCACACTGAAATGGGTCGAGCATGTTGCTGGACTCTAGGAAATGTACGGGATGGCGATTGATCAGTTTCTCAAAAAGCTTACAAAGGCAGCTCGTAAGCGCTATAGGGCAGTAGCTGGTCAGCAATGAAATGTTTTTACCGTGCTTCAAAACAGGGATCCCAATAGCTTCTTTCCATTCAGATGGGAGATACCAGTTTTCAGAGAGTATTGAAAAGTGTGAGTAGCGTGATTTGTGTGTCGAAGTGCAGCCGCTTAAGCATATCGTACATGATTCTATTGGGGCCTGACAGGCGGATAAGGAAGCTTTAAGTCTGGCAGTGGTAAAAGGACGGTTCTAAGGATTGTTTGGCATACAATTCCGATTCAGTGGCTTATGTTCTATTTTCGTTTAAGAAAGTTATCCGAACGGCGAGTGGAGCTAGACAAGTGCTTGAAGTGTTCACTGAGAGCGTCGGTTTGGTCTTGTTACGATCGGCCTGCAGGGGCTGGTGTTCTTCGAAGAAGCGACCCAGCCCCGCCCAGCTCTCCCAGCCCGCTGTGACGACTCGCTTTGTAAGAATGACAATGCGCCGCGTCAACAGCCCATCGGTGCCGGCATGTCTGCTGCGGCGACTCGCTTTGTAAGGATGACAATGCGAAGTGACCATGTCTATAGTCGGATACAACTTTAGAAAAAAGGGGAGGCCCCGCCCAGATGACCGAAGCGTGACAGCCGATTGCCTCCGCAACTAAAATATTCCCACTCGAAAAATCGTGCTCCTGAAACGCGTAATTCTCGGCATAAATAAAGACTTTTGAATTTTGATGACTGGTTTAGTAGAGCTCTTATGTGCTACAGCACATGCCGGATAGCGACAGAAAAATAACCCTGTGCCTTCTACAACACTGCCCGTCGTCTGCTCTTTACCTTCATAGCAAGTAACAAAAATAGAAAGAGCAGCTCTGCAAGGCTTTTGCGCTTGTTCACATGTACACGGCGTATCTACTACTCGTTTTCCAAGCTAAAATGAATCAGTTGCCATTGAAAAAGTACTTATATAAAACAACATATTTATCGCAACCATTACAAACCTGGGGCGAGAATACGGTCGAGGCAGGAAGGTACAAAAATGCTTCATTCATCGTTTTAAATAAATACACTTGGTTTTAAAGAGCATACAATTCATATTTTTTGGTTTGTGTTTTCACAATTTCACAGCATGCATTCTACAGCTTGCGCGTGCAGTGAGCACTGGTGGACAGCAATCAATGGACGGTGCTACACAACGCTCGAACACCGTCGCTAGAAGCTCGGCTATTTCACTGCTGACAATGATGGTTCACGCTAAGTTGACGGCGACAAATCTTTGTGTTGAAGGCTTCTTTTGTAAATATTTTCTGTTGAGACACTCGTAAGTTTGTTTCATGTGCGTACACTTTTCTGATTTCTCCTGAGAACGGTTTTGCTCCATCACTTCACCCCGCCCGAAGAAAAATGCAGCGACACAGTACACGAACACACCTGCCGCTAACAGTAAGCACCAGTCTTTGGAAAACTTTTCTCGTCGTAACTTCACTCGGGAGCGAAATAAAACAACATAGAACAGACACGCAGGATGTGTGTTCGTAGCGGTCGCCGCGGGATCCTGTTTTCAGGCAAAGCGTAGCGCAGCGCCAGCGATGCTCGCTGCAATGTTCCTTCGCCGGATCACAGCTCAGAATAAACGCACGCGGCACAAATGCGGCATCGTAAGCTCGTAGTAATATTTCCGGCATGATAGACCATCACAAACAGTTCTGAAATTCACTCTGACGAGGAGCTGAAGCACACAGCTGACAGGACCATCGCCCAGTTCGAAGCGTTGGCGGCCATCTTCTTTGTCGGCGGAGTCACCGGCCGTCTGGCTGATGACATTAGTCCAGAGTGCGCACCCATTGGTGGGTGCTCGTGTGCCTCTGCTTCAGAGGAGCAAACACCCCCTTTTTTCTAAAGTTGTATCCGACTATAGACGCGGTCGGCGGACCAAGTATTGTTAGTGGGTTCGCCATCGCCGTCTCGGTTCGTTTGGAGCGGGGGAAATCCTGGAATAAAATGTTTTGCGGTACGGTCTCAAGGGTTCCAGAAGTGGTCAGTCAACGGGCAGATGCAGCAGCCACTGACTGCGGGGTCAACACTGGGATCAAGAGGAGCATGCTCGGGTCAAGATCTGTCTGCGAGAACCCTCTCACCTTGGTGTGTTCAGTGAAACCTGCGCGGAAGTGTGTGTGTAAACCTTCCCCTTAAAGGCGGGATGACGATGATGACTTTGGACGCTCCCATTGGTTGAAGGTTGAACGGCAGTCGTCCCTCACCTACGGATCTAGGAGGGACAGAGTGCTCTTAAGTAGCCGTTGCACGGCTACGGAGGGTGCATTTCTCTTTCTGTCATGCAAGACTGATGAACTGTAATGTTCTCATGTAGATACTGCAAATAAATCCCATATTCCTCGCTCTCGATGAGAACAAGTCTCTCCCTTCAACAACGTCCTCAGCGTGGATGAGTTGGATGACGGCATGGGCCAGCTACCATCTATTTCATGCCTGACCCCCAATCATAACTGGCTGACAGCGGTGACACGGACTTTGCGACGTAGTGCTGTGTCTGCGGTGAGTGCTTAGTTCTTGCTTTGACTCCCTAAGGCTTCATTTTGTGGTTGTTCAGTTTAGAACAGTAGGGAAGCTGGATTGTTGATTGTCAGCTAGGTTGTGTTTATCTAGGTATGTTTAGCGAGCAGGACCAAGGCACTAAAGCAGCAACCATTGAGTTAAGGACACTGCTGAGAGACGAACTGTTGATTGTTGGTGAGGAACTGGGCCTGGAGGTACGCAAGGAAATGCTAAAATCGGAATTATTGCAGCTGATTTCCAAACAGGACAGTTAGGAGGACAATGAATTTGGGTTAGAACTTTTTAGCAAAATAAGGAAATGGGACAGAGAAAGAGAATAACGGGTCAGAGAGGAATGCGAGAAAGATCGCGAGTTAAGAAAAATGCAACTTGAAAGCAAACGTTTGGAGCTGTCTCAAGGGAGAGAAGGGGCTTTGGGATGATCAAGTGAGGCAGAATCATACTGCATGGATATGCTGTTAGAGCCATTTGAGGTCGGGAATGACATAGGCTTGTTCCTAGGAAATCTTGAAAGGACTTGCGAGAAGATGAACTTTGGTCCGAATACGTGGCCACAGCGGTTGTTGTCTATGTTGCCGTGTGAGGCTGCGGAAGTAATCGCCAGACTCAGTGCGCAGGATGCATATGATTATGTAAAAGTTAAGGCGTCTTTTTAGACTTTTGAAGAAGTACCACCTTTTAGCCGAAGCTTTTCGGCAAAGGTTTTGAAGCACGGGCAAGAAGGATAGTGAGGGGTATCCGGAGTTTGCATATGGCATAAAGGCAAACCTAGTCGAGTGGCTGAAAAGTGCGGATGCGTATGAAAGCAGACATGATTATCGAATGCATGTGTCTAGAGCAGTTTTACAAACGCCTCCCACCATCTGTGAAGCTGTAGGTGCAAGACAGGAAATGTAAACACTGTGGAAAGGGCAGCTGAATTAGCAGAAGAGTACGCAACCCGTAGAAAGCTGAACGCCGAGGACGGAAATAGGGACAGTCGAAATGGACCACGGAAACCATTTCCGTTCAGAAAGGGTTCGGAGACTAGACGACCGGAGCTTGTAGACGTAGAGGAAAAGACTTCAGAAAAGAGTGAAGAGAAGTCAAATGGGGAAACCGTACAAAAAGAGCAGAAAAGAAGATTCGAATCTTTTAGACCAATCCGCTGCTATAAGTGCCACAAACTCAGACATATAGCTGTAAACTGCGAAAGCCTAGCATAGTTTTCTCCAATGTGGATCAAAAAGACGGAAATATGGAACTTTTAAGCCCATATCTTCCCGACCTGCTAGTTAATGGGAAACCATGCCGGGTGCTGCGAGACAGTGCTGCCACTGTGGACATTGCCCATCCATCTTACGTGAAGGTGGATGACTTCACGGGAGAAGTAGCATGGATGAAACAGGTTGTAGAAGAACACAGCGTGTGTCTGCCCATGGCCAAAGTCAAAATCAGTGGACCGTTCGGGGAGCTCGTGACCGAGGCTGCAGTTTCGAAACTCTTGTCTCTGTAGTACCCTTTCATTTTTTCGAATTGGTTGGATTAGTTACTGCATGACAAAGTGCTTAAACTGGGAGAGGGCATAGTACAGACATTGAAGCGACGCCAATCTTGTAAAATTGCATCGCTTTCGGCTGAAAACGCAAAAGCTGCTCCAGTGGAAGTAGCAAAACAGGTAACTTGAGTAACCGAATCCGAGCAAGGCTCAATGAGACCAGCTCAATGAGAGCGGATCACTAGGGTGTCAAAGTTCAGGCCTGCATTAAGTGCCAGCTGAAGCACTCGCAAGTGAGAGAGGGTCATTACTATCACCGGCCTCAAAGAACTTTGATCAGCTCTTACGTGTGGACAGAGTCACTAGCAGCCGAGCAAAAGAATGATGACAGCTTAGCTAAACTACATCACACAGCTAAAGCAGGCGTTGCTAGATGCAACGTGACGATACAAGAGAGAGGAGGATTGTTGTATCGGCACTACAGAGACCAAAAGGGTACGATTCTAGATCAGTTAGTCGTACCTGCTAAGTAAAGGGAGGACCTTTTGAGTCTCTGTCATGGAAATGGGTTGTCCGGCCACCTAGGCATAAACAAATCAAAGGAAAGATTGCTTATGGATTACTACTGGCCTGGCTGTTTCAAGGATGTAGAAAACTTTGTAAGATCATGCGACGCCTGCCAGTGCTCGGGTAAACCAGGAGAAACATGAAAAACTCCACTAAAGGTAGTGCCCTTAATAACAGAACCTTTCAGACAACTTGTGATAGACATGGTAGAGCCTCTACCAAAGACAAAGTCAGGTTACAGGTACTTGTTTACCATGCTGTGTCCGGCTACAAAGTTTCCGGAAGCAATCCCTCTGAAAGGGCTCAGCTCCCCGAAGTAGTAGACGCCCTTTTGACAGTATTCGCACGAGTTGGGTTTCCAGCCAAAATTCAGGCGGATCAAGGGTCAGTATTCACCAGCTCTTCCACATTCTTACAAAAGTGCGGGGTAAAGTTGGTACACAGTTCCGTCTATCACCCTCAGTCAAATAGTGAGAGAGGTGGCATTCAGTGCTTAAACGAATTTTGCGGGCGCTCTGATACAAGCACAAGGAGGACTGGTAGAATTGTCTTCTGGCCACTTTGTTTGCTTTGCGAACGGTTCCTCATGAGGCTACAGGATTCTCGCCAGCAGAACTAGTGTATGGGAGGACACTCTGTTCTCCACTGAGAATGTTAAGAGAGATGTGGGAGGAAAGAGGAGAGAGTCCAACAGTGGTAGAGTACATGCTAAGTCTACTGGAACGGCTCCGTGCAACCCAAGAACTAGTCGAAAAGAACATGGGAGTAGCTCAAAAGAATGCCAAATTCTGTTACGACTAGAAGCGAGGCTTTGTATGTTTAACGCCAGAGACCAGGTAATGATCCTCAAACCTTCAAGAAAGAACAAGCTTGAAGTTCACTGGGACGGGCCCGTTAAAGTGTTGCACAAACTTCCAGATACTAACTATGCTCTGAAAATGCCCGTTCGCAGGAAGGAGGTGAGGATATACCACTGCAATTTGATGAAGCCATACGGAGAGCTGAGCGGAGTCGTTAACTTTACCATCAAGGTGCAGGATGACACTAGCACTGAGTTTATAGAGTATAAATCAGCCTGGAAGAAGTGGTAAAACATTCGGTAAGCTCGCACACTCTTTGACCCGAGCAGCTAGATGAGCTAAAAGGGATGTTAGGGGACTATCTCGATAGATTCAGTGATCGGCCAGGTAGAACCGAACTAATAATGCATGAGATAGAGCTGACATCAACCGAACCCATAAGATCAAAGCCTCACAGGGTGTCTCCACAACATAGAGAAATTACGGAGGCAGAGATACAGCGTATGCTAGAGTTGGGAGTTATTGAGGCTGCTGAGAGTGACTACACGTCACCACTAATACTTGTAAAAACCCCGAATAAAGGCCCTCATCTGTGTGCGGACTAGAGGAAGTTAAATGCCATCACTAGGGATCAGCTGTGCCCAATACCCAACATTGAGGACTGAATCGAAAGAGTTAGCGCTGCTAAATACATTTCAACTACAGATCTTGTGCGGGGATACTGGCAAGTTCGCCTTTCAGAAAGTGCCAGCATATAAACCGCATTTATCTCACCTGTAGGCACTTTTCCCCCCGCCCTCAGGTTAGGGCTGAAGAATGCGCCGTTTAGCTTCTCTAAGTTAATGGATATATATATATATATATATATATATATATATATATCAAAACGTTTATTTAAAAGAAAAAAAAATGCAGAAAAGTTAATGGATATTGTCCTAAAAGACTTGCAGGAGTTCGCCTTGCCATATCGTGATGATGTAGTTATTTTTTCGGACAGCTGGGAACAGCACGTATCGCTCCTCAAACAGGTGTTCTCACGGTTGAGGGAAGCCGGTTTAACGATGAAAGTGGAAAAGTGTAGGTTTGGCTGCTCGCAGGTTACTTATCTGGGCCATGTTGTCAGTCAGGGTACGAGACGGCCGGCCGAGCTGAAGACAGTTACGATTGGAGAATTTTCACAGCCACGCACGAAAACAGACATTCGTTCATTTTTGGGACTTGTGGGGTATTATCAATGCTACATTCTGAATTACTTGCAAATAGCAAGCCCCTTAACGGGCGCCCTCTGAGAGGGAGCACGGAATAGCGTGCACTGCGATAAGGACAAAGAGAATGCTTTCCAAAGTTTGAAAATGTTATTGGTTTCTCGTCCTGTGCTTTGCGCGCCAGACTACACAAAGGAATTCATAGTTCAGTGCGACGCAAGCGACAGCTACTTAGTCAGGTCAGCGACGATAATGAGGAACATACTATCCTCTATGCCAGTCAAACTGTAAGAGAGGAAATGTACAGCGCTTCAGAGAAGGAATGTGCTTGTTTAGTTTGGGCAGCCCAGAAGTTGTCGTGTTACTTGTATGGAGTGAGGGTCATCTTCAAGACCGACCACTGTCCTTTGACGTGGCTCAATCAAATGCCACACAAAAATCGCCGCTTGCTCCGATGGCGCCTCAGTCTCCAAGAATATGACTGCTCCATTAGACATAAGAAGGGAAAGTTACAAAGCAATGCGGATGGTTTGAGCAGGCTAATTTGAACTCTGCGTTTAAGGATCCCGCCTAAATTTTGGGGTTGTTATGTTAATTTTGTTAAGCCAAGAAGATCCCCTCTCATTTAGCAGGACTCCATCCATGATTGTTCAATTTGTCAGCACGAAATTCCTTCAAAAATTGGCGTAGTGAAATGCTGCCTTTGTTTCTGCACTTATGTTTTCTTTGAAGCCTAGCGGGTCTAAAGTGAGATCCAAGATACATTATCTCGGTGCAGAGCCGTGTTGTGGGGTTCACTTTGCAGTTGCTTGTTTTTGTTGGATGTTTTGGGGCGGTGTCCTCATTTCATAGCTGGTCGCTGCAAGCCAAGGCACCCCTCCCCCCCTTGCCAGCAGCCATTCTCTTTCTGCCCAGTGGTTATCAGCACTGGCGAGGTGAGATTTTCCGGGCCATGGAGGTGCTGTTACAATCGGCCTGCAGGGGCTGGCATTCTTCGGAGGAGCGACCCAGCCCTTCCCAGCTCTCCCAGCCCGCTGTGACGACTCGCTTTGTAAGAACGACAATGCACTGCGTCAACAGCCCATCGGCGCCGGCATGTCTGCTGCGGCAACTCGCTTTGTAAGGACAACAATGCGCCGCGTCAACAGCCCATCGGCGCCACCATGTCTAGACATGGTTGGCATACCAAGTACTGTTAGTGGGTTCGCTGTTGCCGTCTCAGTTTGTTTGGAGCGGGGGAACTCCTGGAAGAAGCTGTTTTGCGGTGTGGTCTCACGGGTCCCAGAAGTGGTCTGTCAATGGACAGACGTGGCGGCCACTGACTGCGGGCTCAACACTGGGATCAAGAGGTGCCTGCTCGGGTCAAGACCTTTGTCTGCGAGAACCCTCTCACCTCGGTGTGTTCCGTGATACCTGGGCGGAAGTGTCTAAACCCTCCTCCTCAAAAGCAGGTCGACGACGATGACTTTGGACGCTCCCATTGGCCGAAGGTTGAATGGCAGTCTTCCCTCACCAAGGGATCTAGGGAGGACAGAGTGTTTTTAAGCAGCCGTTGTGCGGCTGCTGAGGGTGCATTCCTCTTTTAGTCATGCTAGACTGATGAACTAACTTTCTCATGTAGATACTGTAAATAAATCCCACATTCCTCATTCTCGATGAGAACAAGACTCCCTTCAAAAACGTCCTCAGCTTGGATGAGTTGGATGACGGCATGGGCGAGCTACCATCTATTTCATGCCCGACCCCCAATTATTAATCTTACAACTTGTTTCCTTCTTTATCAACTAGGGGCAATGGGTGTATTTGTTGTCCCTGAAGTCTCCTTAGCCCGTCCCATACTTTAGCCTCTTGAGTATATGAATTTATAGCTGAAAGAAACCACAGCTTGGTGAACGACCTCGCCATATCGCCGACTACCTTGCCACCACTCAGTGGAGCCCTCGATGACCGTCCCATTTGCTGTCACCAGGTCGCTACCTGTCGCTGCAGCGCCGGCCATACATTGGCCCAGCCCGAGGCCGGTCTGTCAGCCCATATCCGGAAAACTAGTTAGTTAAATTGGGTTTTTGGTGCAAAAGGAACTTGGGCTTTGCTGCGCCAGACACAAAGTGTTAGAAAGTCAATGTTAGAAATAGTAAAACCAGTATTATTTAAATTTTGTTGAGAAAACCTACTTCATCCAAAAAATTCATTACATCAGTAAAACGAACAAGGGAACCGTCTCCCAAGATGAGAGTGCGGTGTAGTGGTACCTGCAATACATATAGATCGTGGAAGTGTTTTTGTCGTTTTTCGATAAGTGGGCATGTAATTAAAATGTGTAGCAATGCAGGTGGTTCTTGACATTTATTCCATATCGGCTGTGCTTCCTTTCTGAGCAGGTGTGAGGTGTCTACCCTATTCGGCATCTGGCTAACATTACCTCAGTATGGCGTTCTTGGTGAAAGCAGGTTTTCCATTCACCTAGCACCAGTTTTATTAGTTTTTTTTATTTGTTATTATCTTTCAAGTTCCACTGGCACTGCCATTTGTTATTAAGTGCTCTACAAATAGTTCGAACCCTTTCCCTTAAGGGTGCCTTTATTTTATATACAGTTCTGCATTAGCACTACACATATCCGCCTTTTCATTTCCCGGGATCCCAACGTGACTTGGGACCCAGCAGAAACGAATTGAGTGGTTTGGTTTATGCATGACAGTGTGTGTAGGATGTCGCCGACGTGGCGTTCTTGCTCGGATTTTAAACTGAGGGTTTTAAGAGCGCTTAGGAAGACAGTGAAAATGTCTGTTTTTTTGTGTTTTCTAGATACAACTACTTGTACTGCCATCCACAGAGCATAACGTTTGGCTGTGAAAACAGACACGAATGGCAGGAGTCTAACAGTCTGTTCCCAGATTCCCAATATGACACTGCTTCCCACATAATCGTGCATCTTTGTATGTTTCTTGTAGTATGTGGAACTCGTATTATGTGCTCCTGTGGTGTATCCTGCTTCCTAAGGTGTGGCAGTGACAAATCTAGAAATCATGTAAAGTTGCACCAGGGGGCTAACCTGGATGGCTTAACTACAATATGAAGTGCCTCTTTTGGGATATTGCACTCGCGACACTTTTTTTCATACCGAAGTATGAGAGGTTTGATGGCATGTGGTTCATTCGCATAGTGTATTCGTGTTTACAGCATGTTACAATGTCGTAGCATATATGTCCTAGTGATGATCAAACTCTGAGAGCGTAAATAAGCATGAGTAGCATACTTCTTTGTTCAAGAGATGGCTCGTTAGTTTCTGCATACACTAGGAACAGGGGAAGTTCTGTAGGTGCCAGTTGCTAAGCGTAACGCTAGATTATGTAATGGATCTAGTGACCTTAGGTAGGACTGTCTGGCTGACCCATAGACTACACAACCGTAGTCTATTTTACTGCATACCAATGACCAGTATACATGCAGAAGGCATTTCCGGTCAGAGCCCTAGTGTTTTCGTGCCAAGACTAAGTACATTCAGTGAATTGTATGCTTTAATTTTCAAACTGCTTATGTGAGCTAGAAAGTTTAGCTTCTTATCAAAAATAATGCCAAGAAACTTGTGTTCCTTCTTAAGTGGTAGGGCACATTGGTGCATCTTTGGGACAGGGTCTGCATATAAGCGTCCTTTTTGGGAAAAGATAACAACGACAGTCCTTTCAGTGGAGAAACGAAAGCCGTTTTTGGCTGCCCGTTTTGTAAGTTTATTTAATGTGATTTGACCTTGTTTGCAGGTTACTATGTTTGATCCTCGCATGCAATTTGGAGACCATTAACGTATAATGAATGCATGAGAGAAGATGGAGTTATTCTATTTACGGAGTTCATTTTCACAACGAACAAAGCTGTACTTAGTATACATCCCTGAGGCACACCTTCTTCCTGGACGAATTTGCATAATAACACTGTTCCTAGACGGACTTGAAATGTTCTATCATCAGATATAACGTCTGCTAGACATTTTAGCATTTTTCCATGGATGCTCAAATCTGCCAGATCTCTTAATAGGCCAAATTCCTAAGTATATCATGAGAAGTCAACAAAGACATCAAGGAAAACATAGGGGAAATTACTTGTACAAGCTAACTGAATTAAAGAAATGATAAATTACTGGCAATGAAAGTGGATGAAGAAACAACTTCCCGCAGGTGGGGAACGATCCCACATCCTTGCATTAACAATGATTATTGGCTATAGATGTTACTATGCATATCCCTCAATCAAATAAAAACAAGTTATATGTGACTATTTTTTTTAACCAGTGTTTCAGAATTTTTGTTTCTCACATCCTGTTATACATGCTCTACGTAGGTCAGCTAGAAGTTTTTGTGATCTGGCAGTGAAAGCTAACAGTGTGGCTGCAGCACAGACTGCAAGGGAGCTGCCACTAAACCAACCAACTATGATCGCATTTGAATTCAGCAGCAACAGCTGTTGCGTTTGAAGCCAGCAACTCCGATACTTCTGGAGAATGTGAGAACTTATACGGCTTCTCTCTCTTTGATGTACCACTTGTCATATCGGAACACATCTGTGAAAAAATGTTTCACATAGTTTTGCTCCCTGGGCTGGATTATCGTCTATGCATGCATGCACATATGTTGCAGCAGTTAATCTTGCATTTAAATTTTCCAGCTACCCCTGAAGTAGTTGAATGTCTGTCAGTACTGATGATTAACTGTGAGGCTGCAAAGTCTGCTTGGGTCTCCAAAGGCATGCAGACAGTGCTGACAACAGTATAGCTTCTCGCCTGTATGTGTATGTAGGTGTCCTGTGATGTTAAAACAGCTCTTCACAGCAGAGCTGCACAGCTTGCACAAAGGCATCTTCCCCACGATGGTGAACAGTGATGTGGCACTGGTTTTCATTGACCCTGGACAAATAGTACACAGCATGTCAACAGCACAAAAGACTGTGCAGTTTGGTGCAGAATGAAAGGGAGTACAAAATGGAACAATGTACAGCGAATAGCAGAAGTGTGCAGCTAAATACTGGCCACACATGTCCTCTGTGTACATGCTCAGACATAAACGTCATATTGTGAATGGACAAGTCAATGGAAGCACATCTTTATACATACACAAGTATCCTTACGACCCATACTCTCCATCATCTAGCACTCAATATCTTGCCATCATATGGCACAAGAAAGAAAAATGAATTGAACAGAGCTGCATCTGCAGCAATAGCTAGAATACCAGGCAAGGAACAACACACTAGTAAAGGTGCACAGATATTATCAGATGAACTGTGGGAAGGGAAGTGTTCAGATTGTACAGCCTCTCTTGAATGCATGAGTGTTGAATGAGAAAAGGCTTCACAGCACAGAGAAACAGACGAAATGCAGGTTGGGAGAGAAGTCACTCACTAACAAAAGACAGCAGAAGAAGCACAGGCTGTGCGGTGGCAAAGGTGAAAGACATGCTATTTTTTGTTGTATTACTGTGTGCGTAGCTTCGAGCTTCTTTAAAATATCTTTTATCGTCCAAGTTATAGCTCCAAAAGTTAGTGTGGAAAGAACATATTGATTACACTTGCCTACTTTTCAAGGACACACCACATTTATCGTGTTACTCCCGCCAGTGGCACAGCGAGTTTTTTCGAAGGGGATGGCACACATTTAAGTGTGTGCTGTTGACAGGGGAGATGCGAATGGGTACGAGCCGAGGTAAGGAGGGAGAAGAGGATGACGGGCAGACAGCATTCTAGTAAACAGAAATTTCGGAAGGGAGGGAGGAAGGAACGTGGTGTGCCTGTAATGCACCAACTTCTCCTAACACGCTGCTGCTATTGGGTGGCACCATATGACGTCATGGAAGAGTGAAATGTGTAGCTTAAAGCTGCAAAAATTGGAGTGGAAGGCAACTCTAATCTTGTTTGTATTTTGAATTTTCTCTGAGGGATAACTTGGGTTTGTGTGGGGCAATGATGATAATTTCTTTTGCCCCGTGTTCTATTACAGGTTGAGGATAGATCTAGAGCAAATATGATGAATTGAAAACAGCGTTGCAGGGTCCCTCTAACTGTGTACACAAAGGAAGATCATTTACTGTGATAGCTGGCAGTGTTGAATAATTCTGACACCAGGCTTCTCGTGAATACAGCCGTGTACAGAAGTTAGAGAGAATGAAAGGGCAAAAAGTATAAGAAAAACTAAATGAAAGTATAAGAAAAACTAAATGAAGAAAGAGAAGTCGACGGAAGAACAAATAATACAGTCCTACAATGCATACTCGTAAACTGCAGACAATAATGAAAATGAGAGATGCTCGCAGTAGCAGACATCTGAGAAAAAAGAATTACAAAGAGGAGGCACAACACTCAATTGTTAGCAAATGGTCTACAAATGCACACTTTGCAAGATTAAGGTCAATAGGTCAAAATAAATATTGCATCTAGCCCAGCAACAAGCCTTGTTAATATATACTATCCCTAAATGTTTGAATTAATGCTAGCCCAGCGTTCCAACCCACGGCCATTACACTACTGCTACAGGTGCAATTGCTGCAAAATATGTATGGGCTTAAAATGTAGGCTGTTTGCCAGCACTTACGGCAAAATACATGTGCCGACATTCCATTTGACAAGTTAGAGTCCTATTTCTAGAAATAATTATGCCCATCATCAGCCTACCTTGATAATCAAGGCCTCCCCCTATACCTGCAAATTTATTTCCTACCTTTTATGTTACACTAAGATAACAAATAAAGCAGCACGAAGACGAAATACTGTTGTTCTTCGCTAAATGTTTCGTTTTCGTGCTGACATCTTCATCATATACAAATGGTTATCTGTTCTACACAAGTCCGTGTAATTTTCTCGTTTTACTGTCCGGTCTGCAGCTTCCTTATGCCATCGTTATCCTTCAAGTTACGGCTCTACAGGTTAGTTCAGGACGAACGCATGAATTACGCCCTTTCCGACTTTTTAAGGATATGCCGTACTTACCCATATTACGCGAGTTCAAGGCAAGAAAATAATGTGGCCAAAATATATCACGCACCTAATTTTTTATATCAAAGAAGTAACATGCCTCGGTTTCTTGCAATCGTTAAATAGAAAAATGAAACGTGCATACGTTACCTCCACGGGATGGAAATTTATTCACATAACTGCCTCGTCGACACTCAGTCATACTTGAACATCGATGCACAACACGGCGTCGTCCGTGCGCTGGCCACTGCGTCCAACATTCCGCACTTTTTGCAACGATATCTCGAAGTTCACGACTGGAGTTGTGGCTCACACTTCAACGATTCACTTCACGAGTTCGAGAATATCTAACATCTATACTTCGGAATAAAACTGGCGCTAGCGCCTGGAGCGTCCCTGCGCACGCCATCCACAAACGGAAACATTGCACCGTCTCGTGATGCACTGACGGTAGGCTGTTGACAACGCTTCGAGCGCGTTTCAGTTTCGTATCCGGTTGCGGCGGGCGAATTTCGGAACAATGAAAAAAGCAAGACGGCTCCATTAGTATCGAGTGAATGCGGCAGATGAGCCGCCATAGATAATATGGGATTTCCTGCCAAATGCGATGATTTTCTTTTTATTTAGCTGCAGATTTCTCTCGAGTTCAATACGACGCTAAATGCATCGACTTCACTGGCGAATTTGGTCTCTTCGTGTCATGTGCCAGCCGTTAGCCCGTATTTCACACTAAATCTAAACTTTTAAGTGTTGTCGGCTTTGATTGATTCATCAGTCACAGAGGAATGGATGGAGCGGAGAAGCGGACAACACGCAGCCGACCTTCCTGAAACGCTACTTTCGGCAGCTGCCGGCAGGCGGCAAAACAAGTTTATGCTTGAGCCGTCGCGGCAGCTGCTTGCATTCCCATACGTGCAGGCAAATTTTCATTTTTTCTTCTTCAAAACCAGGCAATTAACTGTGCCAAATATTATGCTAAACGACGTAGACTCCAAAATCCTATCTTTCTGCAAAATTTGCGCGAGGACAGTGCAGCGGTGAGCGTAACATTTCTTTTTTTTTTTCGAACAGGCGCAGCGAGACACGTCGCAACCAATGCCGTCACGAACGCGAACGCGTACTGATAATCTCGCTTCACGCCGGCCTTAAAACACCGATGATGCCAGCGTCATCTAATAAAATAAAAAAAAAATCGGCGTAACATATCGACCGGCCGGACTTAGTCCGATCCTTGAGTTGCGCAGGGCCGGCGCGAATGCTTCTGCCTTATCAGTGGTAGGGTGCTAATGGTACTTGCGAAATGGGTTTGAATAGCGCGCCAAAGTATGTCATTTTTAGTAGTACAGTACGCTCTGAATCCTGACCGCGCCGGACCTGCGGGTGACAATGTCAGCTGCACCAGCTCTTCAAATTCGCCAAATATTCACAGGTATGATTCTGACGAATTCGATAGCCACGAATCGCCGTTCGCATTCGACCCGCCATCACAAGAGCCAGCACTCATGCGTTAGTGTGGCTAGAATATCGTGCTGCAATATGAAGACCAAGGGTAGTCCAAACCACTGATTTTATACGTGCTGCCTGCTATTTTAGGTGTTTCACCCCTTCTAAAGAAAATTATGGGGTTTTACCTGCCTTTACGTGCTTTCCGATTATGAGGCCCGCCGTAGTGGAGGAATCCGCAAATCGACCACCTGGGGTTCTTTAACGTTTACCTACATCTAAGTACACGGGTGTTTTCGCCCCACATAGAAATGCGGCCGCCATGGCCGGGATTCGATCCCGCGACCTCGCATAGGCAGGTTGCGAATGTAGTTCCCGCGCCTACTAGGGCGCCCCTCGCGGCGGCGAGCGCGGAACCGGCAGGATACGACCGGCCCGCTTGCGTTCGGAAAGCCTGTCTGTGCACTGTTTCGCGCGTAGCTGTTGCTTGTTCTGAGCAATACCGAAGCGCAACCCGAGCTGTTTCGTAGCGGGCTGCAACAGCAAGTACTTCAACTCACGAGGAACAAAGTTTTACAGGTTTCCAAGCCGACCGTATGAAGCAGAGCGGCGTCAACACTGGATAGCGCTCGTCCGACGGCATAAGCTGTTTTATGTTCCGGCGTTATGCCATGTGCGTTAACGCTGAATTCTTTGCTTTTACAGCAATGATGGCTGCAACGGGACACCTGGACACAAACAAAGTAGTTTGTTTCCACACTGTACCACAGTAAAGCTGTGGAACTCTTTCCCAATCATTTCCCATTCAAACAGCGCTAGGGCTTGCTGAGAGACTTGAAGAGGGATTGCAGAGAGCTGGCATGCACCCTTCTGCGCCCAGCATATCAACTAAGGGGCAGTTGAGATCACCAAAGTTTTTGACGACGTGGTTTTTTGGAACCTCCTTTACACGCAATGAAAAATCGCATCATAAAGGTATCGCACTTCCAGTAACTTGGGCGAAAATATTTTCCCAGCGTAGTCTAACACAACTGGTAAGTTCCTCACCTTCTTTTGTGTTTGGGGAGAGCAACGTTGGAATACCTCAGGTAGGTCTTACGAGTTGTTCGTACGCCCCACGTTCTTGGATGAGATGTTTTGGATTCGCATTTGCCGTCCTGTATGTACAAAGAACTACCGCGGCGTCCTTGCACGTCCTCGCACACGGATTGCCGTGTGCGATGCCAGCACGGCAATCCCAGTTCCCCACTAGGATTTATCTGCTTTCGCCGGTCTTCAAGAATCAATGTCACTTATAATTTCATGCGTCCACACCGTAGATAACGAAGTAACTTACGCTGAGCTTCACGCATCTCGCTGGTGCGTTATTTTTCGTTTGCGGAATACACCTAGCTAGCAGTCACTTCCGATCAGTGCGAGTTGAACAATTCCCTCACGTCGTAGACGTGCCCCACTTAGCACAGACGACTTCCTTTCTCTAAATTCTTTTCACGAAAAATGCTGTCAAGATCTTGTAATTACCGAAACCCGGTTAAAATTAATATCGGCACGCTGTTTCGCGCCATCGCTACCGTTTGACAGGGCGCCAAACACGCGCCGCGAGCTGCTGACGCCGTGATTGATTGATTGAAACTTTTATTAGAAGGGATGGCCCGTGGCCTAAGATAGAGGTGGGGGTTAGGTGAAAGGAAGGATGCCTGCCTCCTTCGCAAAGGAGAGCAAAGCGTTGATTCTTCTGGTGGCATCTGCTTGAGGTGCGACCCAGTCTTCGTACGATGTCACCTTTAGAGGTCGGGTGTGCTTGTCCCTAAGGGTGGCTGTGGCAGGACAGGACCAGATCATATGTTTAAGATCGACGTTGGTCGCAGGGCAGTTGGGGCATTCCACTTCTGTTCTTCTCCACTTGCTCAGGACATCCGGTGTAATAGATGCCTTAGCTCTTGCTTTGTGGATGAGGACCTGGGCTGTTCTAGGAAGGCGAGTGGGAATGGGAGGAAGGATGCTAGGAATGGACTCCCGTAGTAGAGCCTTCCTCTCGTGTTTCAACCGGGCAATCTGTTGATCTGGTACAACGACGGATGACGGGGAGCTATAGGTATGGTCCAGCAGGGACGGGCTCACTTCACGGCTGCGATGGCGGTCTTCTCTAATTTTCTCGCCTGCAGCTTCATGGGCCGCCCTGTTCCCAGCTCCCCTCATGTTGTGACCAGGTGTCCAGTGTACGAAAATGCGTGCATGTCTATTGTCCCGCAGGTGGCGGCAGGCTTGTTTTATGCGGTGCGCTATGGTAGTCGTGTAGGATCGGGAGTTCAGTTGCTTGACGGCCTCTTGACTGTCGGTGTAGATGTGAACCGTGTCTTCGGTGCGCGCCTCACAGAGTTGAATGGCTTCTTCGATGGCCAGTAGTTCAAGATCGGTGGCTGTCCAGGAAGCATAGCCGCTGTGGCTCACGGCGTGTGCTTGCCCGTTTTCTCTGTAAAAAGCGGTAGCAGCATACATTTTCCCTGAATGTTCATCGTATTGTAACGCAGCATCAGTATATATTTTTGTTCCTTCATGCTTTCGTTCCGCGTCTAGTACACTTTGTTGTCGGTGTGCCCTGCCTTCACCTTTGGTGTTCTTAGGTAGAGGTCTGGGTTCCGTAACCCTTATTTCATCCCAGGGTGGAAGGAGGTGATCCAGCTCTGGCAGGTGCAGGTTGGTGCCATACAGTGCAGATAGCAGTCGCTGACCATTCCACGTGTTCTTCAGCCTCGTTTCATGGTTATCCTTGTGGGTTTTAACCAATGCTTCCACCGTCGGGAGGCCGGAGTATCTGTGCAGGTCTTCTATTTTTGCGTGTATTGGTAGGCCGGTGATCGCCCTCATAGCCATGTTGTGTAGCTTGTCAAGTTGCTTGTAGTTTGCGGCCGTCAGGTCGTAATGTGGGGCTCCGTACCTTATCTTGGCGATGAGAACTGCTACCGTAAGCCGCCGTGCAACCTCTGTTCCTGCCCCTCCGCTGTGGTGGGTTAGCCTCCTGATAAGGTGCACCATCGGTTTCCATTGCTGCTTCAAATGTTGCAGCCATGTGCTTGCCGTGCCGTCCTTGTTGATTGGGATGCCCAATATTCTGAGGTATCCCTCTTCCGGTTGGCGAATTTGGTGGCCATCGAAGTAAAGGGTTACGTCGGAACTTCCATGTTTGTCATGTATCGTGATGTAGTGCGTCTTCTCCGGCGAGGGCCTCATGCCTGTTGGTTTCAGCTCCTGATCAATTATGTCCAGTGCATTTTGTAGCGTTGTTACTTGTTCAGCTGAACTGAGCCTATAGGTCGTCCACAGGGTTATATCATCAGCGTACATTGTAAACCAAAGGTTTTCAACTGCGTTTAATTTCCACGCGATCTTGGCCATGACGACATTAAAGAGTGTAGGGGAGATGACTGACCCCTGTGGGACCCCTACAGAGTTGAAGTGGCTGGCTAGATGACCAGGAGATAGCTGAAATTCGTATGTCCTGTCTTTTAAGAATGCTTTCACGAAGTTTACAATTCTGGTGCCTGCTCGAGTGCTTTCGACTGCTTTTATAATAGCAGGGTGGCCAATGGTATCAAAAGCTTTCTTCAAGTCAACTGCTACTAGAATGTCTGGTCGTCCTCTGCAAAATTTCCTCTCGCGGTTGATGGTGGTATGCAGAAGATAGAGGCTATCCTGTGTGCCCAACTGCGGCCGGAATCCGGTCTGGAAGGGGTGGAAGTACCCACACTCTTCGAGGTGGTGGGAGAAGCGTGTAGTAACCATCTTTTCCATTAACTTACAAATGGTCGGAGTAAGTGAGACTGGTCGCATATTGTCGAGTTGCGTCGGTTGCTTGCCAGGTTTCGGTATAGGTATGACAACGGAATGCTTCCAGTGCTTAGGAAGGGAGCCATCTTGCCAGTGCTTGTTTATCAACTCTAGGAGCTTGCGCTTAGTATTTGTGTCTGCGTTGCGGAGCATGCTCCAGGAGATCCCGTCTTTTCCTGGGGCACTGTTCCGCTTCACTTGCGAAAGGGCTAGCTCCAACTCAAACAGGCTGAATGGAGCATTGATGCCGTCGGAGTTCTCAGACGGCAAAGGGGTGTAAATATCGTATGGTGGCAAATGAACGGGCTGCGGGAAAAAGGTGTATGCTGCCTCATGCTCTAGTTCATCGACGGTCTGACCGGTGCGGATCAGGATGTTCTCTATATTATTCCTAGTCTTCTTTTGACCATTCATAGCTCGGAAGGTGCGCCACAAGCGCCCTGTACCGGAACGGTGTGACAGAGTGCTACAGAAGTCTAGCCATCTCTCCCGGGTGAGCTGCTTAGCGTATCGTCTCACCTCTGCTGTTCTTTTGCGCAAAGTCAGCAATTTTTTATAATCCTTTCTTGATAATAGGTATTCTTGTTCTGCCTGCTTCCTGCTCTCCCAGAGATTGAGGAGGTGGGTATCTGGTGTGGGGACATCTGTTGTCACCAGTGTGGAAGTGGTGGCTTGTTCTTTGGCCCTGCGCAGGAGGTCCTCAACAGGAAGTTCCTCTAGATGTTCATCGAGTGCCTCTCTGAACTTTTGCCAATTGACTGTTTGAGTAGTGCGTCTTCGTTTTCTGAGAGTCGAGTTCAGCTCAATCCAAATTGGGTAATGATCACTACCCATTGTCTCATGGCCGCACCGCCAATCCTTAATGATGTTTCCAGAGTGCCAGGTCAGGTCTGGAATCGTGTCACGTTGTCCAGGTTGCATACCGCGTCGCGTGGGATAGTCGATATCATTGGCCAACAAAAGCCCTGCCTTTTCCGTGGCTGCATTAAGTCTTGTTCCTTTTGAGCTTGAGTTTCGGTAGCCCCATGTTTCATGCGGCGCATTGAAGTCCCCACCTATCAGAATGGCATCCCTTGGGTAGGCGTGTTTCAGTTGCCATAACCAATCATAATTTGTATCTTGCGATTTTGCCGATGGTCTGTAGTATGCGCTAGCGATGACTATATGCTTGTTGTTGTAGCGTATTCTCGCTGCTACAATTTCCTGATGTGGTGTGCAGAAGGTGGCGGTGTCCAGCTGCGCATGCGGTGTGTCTTTATGTACAAAAATGGCGGCTTGTGCTTGTATTTTCTCCTGTCCACAATGAGCATGTGTGATGCTGGGAGAAAACATAGCTTTGTAGTGATGAAGACCCGGAGATGTTCCCTTGGTCTCCTGCAGCAGAAGAATGCTTGGATAACCTATACGCTCGAATAGAAGATTCAATTCTGATGCACAGGCTTGAAGACCTCGACAATTCCACTGTAGGATGTCCGGTGTATCTTCGGGGGAAACAGGCGCCATATTTATGCTGTTAGTAGGGGGCCGACCTCTGCTTTCCGGCGGAGATGTGCTTGGTTGGGGGTGGCTGCTTGTTTTCTAGGGCGTCCAGTCGCTGTAATATGTAATCTTGCTCAAGGCGGAGCCTCTGCTGTTCTACGTGAACTTGGCTGAGCTGGTTGCTAATCGTGTCTAGGGCACACAGTTTCGTCATGATTGTGGCCAGTTGGGTAGTTACGTTGGTCTGTTCGGCTTGCTTCTCCTCTTGGGCGTCAAGTCTTTTCCCGATATCCGCCAATGCTGCCGTAATCCTTTCGTTCGCAAGCATATCGGGTTTTTCGTATGCCGACTGCGATGTGGGCGGCGGGCATACCTTTTGTGGGAATGGGTTTGGAGGAGCAGAGGTCTTATCCGGCATTGGAGGAGTACAAGGGCTGGTCAGGGGGTTTTCGGCCCAGAATCTAGCTGATGCCTTCTGAAACTTCTCTGCGCTTTCGACTTTTTTCTTTTCTTCTAGTAACTCGTTGAAAGCACGTTGTGTCGTAATCATCAAGGACCGTGCCTTCTCTAGATCGGCTTGCGCTTTGGCTATAGCTTGGTCAAGCTTAGATAGTGACTGGCGAGGTTGCTTCGGTTGACTTGACGGGCTGCGGTGCCTACTCGGTGTTTTGTGTGGATGGTGCTTGGATTGACCGCTTGCTTCCTGTTGTGGTGCTGGTGACTTCGATTCCTGTCTGTGCATTGCTGGGGTGACTGACCTTTTGTTATTACGTCTAGTGGCCTCATATCGTCGCGTTGGGCTTCTTGACCGTACTGATCGAGGCGAAGGCGCCTGGGATGCTCTGTACGGACACGTGGGGCTTGTTGCCATATGGCCTTCTTCTTGGCATCTGACACAAAAAGGCACTCCGCACTGGGCGTCTTGGTCATGGTCGACTCCACACTGGGAACACACCGGTTGATTTGGACAAAATGTTTGCATGTGGCCACTTTTGTGACAAGAAAGGCATAATACTGGCCTGTTCTTGAATGGGTAGGTCTTGAGCGGGCAGTTATAATAATAGACCCTTTGCGGAATGCTAGGTGCCTCTAACGTGACGAGGGCTGTGCTGGTTTTGCCTAACATCCTCGCTGCAAGAACTGTGCCATGCGGGGAGAAAATGTTTTCCATGAGATCCCGGTTGGTGCTACCAGGCTCAACCTGGTGTATTACAAACCGCACCGTGTTCTTTGGAGGTGCCATGTAGCTAGTGACATTGACAGTACCCCACTTCGGGTCGGATAGCGTCTTGACTTGCCTCGAAATGTTCACAGCATGCTGCTGTTCTTTCACAATAGCCGTGATTGTGTTGCTTCTGCTGTCAGGTTTGTAGACCGCTAGCTTAGCTAAATGTGCGTCAACCGCAAGTTTGTTCAGTGCAGTGGCTAGTGTGGCGCGGGGAAATGACGAAATGTTGCGCCTCTCCGTGGGCCTAAGGACTACTACATGGTATGGTAATTCTTTAAGGTACTTGAAGTTTTCTGCCTTCCGCTCCTTAATAGCCTGCCGCTTGCCTGGTACAGTTTGCCATTGGGTCGCATTGACTGCCTGCGTCTCGGCTGCGTCTGGGGTCTCGCTGTCATTTGCTACTTGCGTCTCGGGTGCCGCCGTGGTGTCTCTGGCCAACGCTGCTCCGGCGCTGGCTGCCTGCGTCTCGGCTGCGTCCGCGCCTGGGGCGAGTTTCGCTTGCTTAGCTTGCGGCTGGTCAACACAAGAGACGCTGGGGTCATCTTCTCTTTGCGCGGCCTTGCTTTTCAGAACGTCAATTTCCATGCGTTCTAAGGATGCGTCGACTTGCGATGGTGGCCCCATGACGACGGTGTTACGTCGAGCGGCCAAGGCCAAGATTAGGCCTAGCGTTAGGCCCAACTTTAATGATCACGTTTATAGTGAAGGCGGCGTTCAAATCACAATGTGAAAAGGGGGTAGAACTTACAACTTGCTGTCGAAGTACGCATGAGGTGACAGTGACCGCGTTTGGGTTGGTCAGGTCGAAAGTAGATGCCGTGGGAAGCCGCACTCCTTGAAGTTTCCTCCCTCGGTGCGAGTACCCCTGCTGACGCCGTGAGTAATCCTACCGCATTCGCGCAACTATTCGTCAGATGGCGCTAGGATTCGGAAAGACAGGGCGCGCCTAGCACTTGCAACGTGCCCAAAGCCGCTGAGCAACTACGGCGGGTGTTTTACCCCTTCTCAGGGAAACACTTCGCATGCTCGCTGTAAGGTGTGGAGCACGACTTTCCGCATTTGTATCCCGCAAGAACGCCGCTGACAGTCCAAAGCACCGAACGCTGCATTTGATTACACCGATAGGCAGGCACAGCGACAACTCGTCGTTCGCTTGAGATATAATGCTAACCGATCATCATTGACATCAAATAATGTCAGAACATATCAAAACGGGCAGATTTTGTGCATGTAAGCACCGTTGCATCAGTCTGAATCGCGCTGATATGAGCGACCACACACGTACCTTCGAAAACAGCGAGCGGGAGACCATAGTACGGGAGCTTATGATGCCTACTTATCATTCTTCATATTCCCTTCACGCACTCAGTATGTTCCGCAAAGTGGACATAGATGAGGACTTTGCGCGTGTGATCGTTCATTTAGAGAACGCGTAGTTTTCTCGCGGAAACGCCGATGCCAGTTTGGACACCGTTGGCAGCTGAACGAGGCGGTAGTTTATGCTGCTGTATCGAAGGGGCCTAGCTCGTTGCCCATTTGCGATACGAGGCAAGCAGTGCACCTCGGAAGCTAAATAATGAGTCGGCATGAGAATACGTAAAAATACACCCATCTTCGTAGTCGCATTTAATTTAAGGAAGGGCCGGTGAGTGTGGCGGTCAGCTTTACGTCGAAAACCGCAACGATACTGCTCCATGTCGTCGCTTCTCGCTTTTTGTGCGTGCACTGTGCGAAATCAGGAATGGTTTATTTCAAATCCGTATGGGCAAAACTGAACCACAGAAGTAGTTTTTTTTTTATCCCGATGGCTCAATTAGCTTCGCTCAGGTCAGTCGCTCAGGTCCGCCAGCAGAAGACGCATGAACTATACGCGACTGTGACAAAATGCTTAACCTCGGCTGAACATGATCGGCATCGGCTCAAACTGTGTGTGCGGATGGCGAGGGCTGAAGTTCGTGCAGCCAACAGCGCAACACTACTTGCCACCGCCCCACCCAGTGGCGTAGCAACAGGGGGGGCCGGAGGGCCATGGGCCCCGGGTGCAAGGGGCCAGTGAGGGGGGGGGGGGTGTCATATACGTCTGAAGATACCCCTCTTTCCGCCGGCTACACCCGCGGAGGGGGGTGACAGAAGACCTATGGGCCCCGGGTGCCAGACGACCTAGCTACGCCACTGGCCCCACAGCTTGTCCGTCCACAGGGAACGCACATTATCGTGACAGCAACTTCTCACGCGAAGCACTAGCTCACGATCGCCGACTCCTCCACGCTCTCGTCGCTGTCGTCTGCGTCATCCCGGCATGCCCTGACGAGGACTCCCCTGACACCATACACAATGTTGCCTGTAACTGAGGGGCCGGTAAGGTAGGGTGTTCGAGGCAATTTATTAAACTCATTTCTAAAAGAAATATGTGCGACTCTCAAACCTGATCTTTTGAGGACATAACGGGGGTGTGCAGAGGAACGTCCCGAACGAATTTCATCGACATCCATGGACATCGAAAAATCGCCGGAGTTGTCCTTTAAAGGCGGACTGCGGGCATACCGTCACTATCGTCGTTCTCTCCGTCGTGGCCGAACATGCGTGTAACCGCATTAAGAAACACAAAGACGTCAATCGTTAAACCAATCCAAGCAATCTAAAGCATGCTCACCACGCGGCGCGTGCAAAAGCGAAAATGAGGTGAAAGAATGGTGAAAAGATTTACAATACAGACTGCTTGCGAAGTTTGACTTGCATGGTGTAACACTCGGTTTAACTAACACAGCTTCGCTGTTCGGCCATATTCACGCACTGGGATGGCCGGTAATATTTTATTAGGAGGTCTGCCATTGATGCTATCCGAAAAGGCCTGATTTTCACACTGCAATACTTTGTTGCAGTTTGCTACTAACAACCGGTACTACCATGCAGAAGGTTGGTTGACAAGATCACAGATACGGAGCTTCCTTCGTTGTGCCGCCTCCGGGAAAGGTACAGGTTAGAAGGACTGGCGGGCTCAATGGTTTTAAGTATTCTGCACGAGTTAACACAAGGCGTCAGCACTGTAAAACAAACTGCGAATCAAAATTATTACTTTCCTTTAAAATCAATGGACACACCTAACAGAAGTTCCTTCAGGGAATACCGACACAAAAATATTGTGCCCCACCTTTGTGCTTTTCTGCCGACGCCACAACTATGACATGGAGCCTCAATTCCTTGAGCACGTACCACAAATAATTATTGCATCACGTTTTATGCAGCTAGTTTAAAATGTACTCCTCGTGCGCAGCACTATTTTTGACGTGAAGCAGGAAACTATTCACATCACCGAAACCATATTGGGAATTCATGCGATCTCACAAACAACTCAAGCACGAGACAGTTGGCTCGATGTAGTAGTTGATGGTGATATAAAATGCAGGAGAACTCTCTCCGGCCATTATACTGTCGAGGGTTGAATGATCTCTGTTTTCGCAGCATGGTCATAGTGTGTACGTATGCGTCAGTTGTGTACCGTGAGATTGCCACATCGAGAATTGGTGACATGAACATACTTCTGTTTTGCGTGCAAAAGCCACACTACAATTCGCGCATGTTTTGATCTATCACACGAAAGGGTAACATACTAACTAATAATATTTCTGTATTATTAAACAAGTACATGAGGCTCCATAGCATAATTACTGTGTTGACAGCCATCCATTCTTTGTATAAAAACGAGACAAAAGCATTGTGGTATATTGTTTAGAAAGACTTGTTGTTGGTCGAGTTGTTAGATATTAGCGAACATTGTTTAACTGCGCGAACAAACGAACCACAAAGACAGCATGTCCATGTCCCATGCTGTCTGTGTGGTTCGTTTGTTCGCGCAGTTAAACAATGTTCGCTTTGTGGTATAGTCCTAAAATAACGAAGCACGCTCTCGCCTGCACCAACAATGAAAACAACCTGATAATCATGGCTTTGATGTGAAATTCACACTGCATATGGTAAATTTCAAAAGGGAAAGACCATTTTGCTTAGTGACAAACAGCACAACGTAATACTCCCTTTCCTGAAGCTGACAGCTTTAAACATCGTAATTTGGCAAGCTAGAGCTCAGATTTGTATTTACCACTAAATTGAAAAGCTAGAGGTTGCCCGCCAATTAATACAAGTATAGCTCACTTTCATATATGCCGAAAAACACAGTACGAAATCTGCGTAATTAAGGTTATAAAATACATCACCTTTAGCTTTGAGTCGCGGATGACGCTTAAGCAGTAGTTTTGTCAGCCCGTCTACCACTGTGTTGACTTGACAGTGTGTGACCGCATATTAGCTCACGTTGGATCGTTCCTAGCAGTCTCTTAAATTCAGACAACATTGATTAGCTTAAGCGGGTAGCAGAAACCACTACTTAAATTAGAATAGCAAAATAATAGCACTTAGGCTATAAGCAGCCTTAAGGCGCATTGGCTTATGTGTCAATGAAACAGTTCAGATATGATGGCTCACTATTCAACAAAAACAAAATGCACCTTGTTTAAACCTTGGTTCTGGTCTCAAATTTGTTGTCATTGCTTTCTCTCTGCAGTCAAATTAATCCTACATTACTTCAAAGTCACATTCAATATGACAGCTGTGAATCGCTTCAGCCAAGGTTTACCTCGATCTTGCCGTGAGAAAGGTAGAATGAATTATGAACACTGATAGCTTACACATAATTTCATATGCGACCTCAAAGTGGATACAGGTGCTCAAAAAAAAAAAAAAAACAAGATTCATACAGTATGTTCGGAACAAAGCACAGTAGAATAACTTCGTACAACTCTGTGACAACACTGCGAACGATACAGCTGTTTTGACCGTCACATGGGTTAGTGCGGCGCATAAACCACCCAGTAAATATAGAATGAAGTTCGACTGATGGTTAGGGTATCTTACCTAAACAAATTCTTTTTAATAAATTAAACGTATTCAGCAAAAACATATCGCCACCGCATATCGAGTCGGTAACGGAATAACGCACCTCCTGTCATAGCCTCAAAGCAAGAAATTTCAGAGGCAAAAGAAAAAAAAAAAACACTGCTAGCAAACCTAAATAAACTTGCAATCTGAAAGGAGGAAGCTCCGTCGATAACTGCATAAATGCGACAATCCGAAACGTTAACTGACCTTCGTGCCGTTCAAATCGTGCAATTGCAGCAAATTAGGAACCCTTCAATCGTATAATAAGATCACTTACCGTACCGGAATAACACGGTGTTGTTGCTGCCGTTCTTGCAAACACGATCCGATGTTCTCCACACGAAAACCGGCATCACTTTAAGCAAGCGAACAGCACAAACGAACCACTACATCTGCTGTCGAAATATTCAAAATCGGCAAGGAGAGCGCGAAGCTGCACCGTGGGCACCATAGAGTTTCTCACTACATTACCTAGAGGGAAATCTGGCGCTGCTGCGCTGTGGTATGCATGGGAATGCCGGTATGTTGTGACTTCGGATTGGCATCGTTCTCGTAGAGACACAGGACGCCTTGAAGACGCGCTTAGCAAGCACCGTTCCGTCCACGGAGGAAGGAAACTAAGGAGAGGCCCTACCCCCTCCGCGCGCTAGGAGAAAAGTGTGGCGGAAATGACGTAGTAGGTTCTCATTTTTTGCTGCTTTTTTATTTTTTTTGTTCTATGGCCACGCCTTTTGGGCCACAATGGCGGCGTTGTTATGGTTTTGAGCGCTCACACGTGTTGCTCTGGTAGGTTTCGGGCCGTGGCAAAGGCGCTGAGTGGGCGGGTTTGCGTTAGTCACCGTGTCTTGTTGCGCTGTGTTACCTGCACCGTGCTCTGCCAGATGTTGCGCGAGCGCGCGACACCACGCGCAGCGCGGCGTGGTTTCGCGAAAGATGTAAACAAGAGAGGAGGGTGGCCCAAAAGGCGGAGCATCGCCATGAGCAACGCCAAATTCCGGCTTCACTTTTGCTTCACAAAGAGTGACGTCAGGGCCTCTCCTTAGTTTCCTTCCTCCGTGCCCTACCCCCTCCGCGCGCTAAGAGAAAAGTGTAGCGGAAATGACGTAGTAGGTTCTCATTTTTTTGCTGCTTTTTTATTTTTTTTTGTTGTATGGCCACGCCTTTTGGGCCAGAATGGCGGCGTTGTTATGGTTTATGAGCGCTCACACGTGTTGCTCTGGTAGGTTTCGGGCCGTGGCAAAGGCGCTGAGTGGGCGGGTTTGCGTTAGTCACCGTGTCTTGTTGCGCTGTGTTACCTGCACCCTGCTCTGCCAGATGTTGCGCGAGCGCGCGCGCTCCGCGCGCGACACCACGCGCAGCGCGGCGTGGTTTCGCGAAAGATGTAAACAAGCGAGGAGGGTGGCCCAAAAGGCGGAGCATCGCCATGAGCAACGCCAAATTCCGGCTTCACTTTTGCTTCACAAAGAGTGACGTCAGGGCCTCTCCTTAGTTTCCTTCCTCCGTGGTTCCGTCTGTCGCAATGATTCATTTTCTAATAAAACAGCACGTGAAAAGCTGTTTGGTTTTATTATTAGGCAAAAACAAGTTTTGTTTAACTATGAGAACTTGTTATTGCGTGTACGATTATATGTTACGTAGAATGTATCTGCGGGTCGCTAAACATGGAGGACAGACGACAAGGTTCGCGATCGCTTCGAAACAGTTTGTCGTCTGTTCTTGCTTTTGTTCGCTTCGTCATGCATTGCACGTGAGTAAAGATGTAATATGCGTGAACGGAAACATTTTATGAAGATTTTACTGTGAGAACGCGTTATTTGTGTAGCCATATCCACGTTTTAGACGAAGCCTCGTACAACACAAGCCAACACGAGCCTCGCAGACACATATACCGTCATTCCCATGACGGCACGGTGCCCCGTTAAGAAACTTCCATAGACGGTGGCGCCAGATTTCCCTCTAGGTGTTGTAGTGAGAAACTCTATGGTGGGCACCATTGCATGTGTCGCCACCTGCGCTACCAACGCTGTGCCTGAATAAATCTGTCCAATCTTTTATCATGCATTCATATTTTCGCTTTGAGACGACTTTAACGCACGGCTATGTTTTTCTACCAGCATAAATTTATGTTTGACTTGCTCTTTTTGCACATTTATATTTGCATGCTCCCTTTGCGGGCTGCAAGTCGCAGCATGCTATCAGTTGGTTCTTTATTCTATGATGCCATCAATGTGGCGCCAGATTTGGAACGGCGAATGCGCGCGCTCCAAAACGTGCGTAGGAAATATATCAAGAATCGGTTTCTACGCGCTCCACTTGTGGCTCTGATTACGCTACAAGGAGTTTCACATGCCCTATCAACGCAACTATACTCGCGGACAACTTCACTATGAAGCGAAAGCTACGGGGGCGGAGCTTCTGGACATGGCTGTATTCGTACGCAATGTAGTCCGGGCGCGCTCGGCACCGGTTTCAGCTTCGCCAGCCTCGCACAACCTCTTTAGTGAAGGCAATTGCAATTAACTCGGCGTGAATGAATGTTCATTCACATCCGATATGTACCTGAAGTTCTGAACAGCGAGCATCGCAGCCTGCGTCGGAGCTCCGAAGCAGCCGTATGGCGTCGGTTAGGACTTGGACGCGGAACCGACGTCGGTAAAGCAGGCGCAGCAGTCAGCTCGCTCACTCGTTTGTACATGCCGAAGGTTGCGACTTACAGATGCGTTCGCTCGTTTTCCGCACAGACACTGGGAAAACTTTCTTTGTGTGCTTCAACAGTCTTCTGTTGGCGGGACAGCAAGCGACGAACACTCACCAGAAGAAGACACGGACGTCATATTGCGTTTGATGAGCGTGTAAAAGGTGCGACGGTCTCGGGTGTGCGAAAACGTGAAAAGCCAACTAAAAATACAATAAAATACCAATAGCTGACTGGTGAATATTACGTATCGTTTCAAATTAGGCGCTGTAAAAAACAAAAAAAAAGTATTGTTTCCTATTTCCCACGTAAGAAAACGTGAGCAAAACTGCAGGACTACTTCCTGCAGTGATGAAAGAGGCGCGCTTAGTTTCCGTAGCCTTCGTTTCATAGCCAAGAAAAGTTGTCCGCGAGTATATCCCCTCACTTTTTCCGAAGCATGCTGGCAAATTCCGCCCTTACAAAATTGACCGCCCCGCCCCCATTCACTCCACGTATTGGAGAGCTCCCCCTCCCCCCTTTATTTAATTGAGGCTGCCCTGGATACTCCCTGACAATGCCTTCGAAGTTTTGACACCTTCTCAGTAATTGCCAACATAATGGCGAGAAGCGCATGGCTTGGAGACATTAAGTGCTAGCCATGGTGCTGAAATTCTTGGACATAGCTTTTATAACTACAGGTCTTCACAATTGCTAGTGCGTATAACCTAGAGACATCAAGTGCTAGCCATATTGAAGATGTCTAAACTATAGCTTGACATAGCTCTAGCTGCTTCTAGCCTGCTCAAGCTGTATCAAGCTAGCTAGTAGCCAACTTGTTCTTCCTGGGTCTTCCAACTTGATCTCCCTGTCGCCGCTTTCTCTTTGTAATAGTTCAACGACAGGAAAACGTAGTGCAAAAAATTTGTACACAGACACAGCGAACAAACCGTGTGCCTGTGCGCTGTGCCCTAAACATTTTGCGCTCTATTTTTCAGTCAACATGCGCTCACTGTCGGCATTATGAAAAGGTGTATATTGCAACTGAACACAAATATTTTTTTTCGTGAACGGCCCGAAACGAGGTGAGACAAGAGCGTACACCCTGCTGGTAAGTGCCTGGTAAGGGGCAAAAGTTGCTCGCCTTTAAAATTGAAAGCTGGCTTCTTCGCAGTAAGAACCAATGTGGGGGAAACCCACTACTGCAGCTTTGTTTTAGTGACGGTAAGTGCATGTGCTTGCGGTAATTAGCTACCGTGACAGCGGTGACCAGGTAGAGAGGATGGGTGATTGGGAGGAAGAAAACTTCCGTTATCGTGTAACTTAACAGTGGATGTCGCAGTAGCGGTTTGAATGAAAGGAACAGAAGAATAACAAGAAAGAAAGAAAATCGGGTAGGCTGTAACAGGGACACAGCCGCAATGGGTACCTGACACGCCTTATGCACGTTTCAGGCTGTGTGTAGGCACCATGTGACATAAACGATGCAGTAACCAAACACACGAGTTACATTTACTCACACATTGGAACGCTCACATGCCTAAATTATGTTAAAGCTACAGCCACACTCTAATTTTGCAATCGTGCTCGCTCTCTATTCGTAATGGGCCCGTTTGTTTGGCAAGGGGTGCTCGGACACTAGGGCAAAGAAATGACCCCTCTACTGGTGGCATCCAACGAATGTCCTTAATCGGTATGAGCCCCCACATTCATAGATAGTCGGAGCTCCTGCGGTTGCCTCGACATCCTGCGCTTGCGCTCCCCATGGAGACGGACACAATCCGCGCAGTCGTCAAATGGGTTGAATATGCCTTCGTCTTGCTGCTCGAGCCTCTTGAAGCCGTTTCAGGACCGTACCTATCGAACGCGTGGGGGCCACAGCCGAGCACGCGTGAAATTTCTGCAACAAACTGCGCACTTGTAGACCTATAATAACTCGATGATGACTCTTCATGACTCCTGACTCTAGCGCGTGTTTTCTTTGGCGCTATGCTGAATTGGAAGCAGACAGGAAGAGTGAAGTGTTCGTCCATCTTGCGTTCGTTCATCTTGCTACATGCGTATAAAAATTAACAAATGACTGAAATGTTACTCGAGTAAAAATGCGCCCAGCGTAGTAATTCACCTAGGAGTATTCGTAGCGAGCTTCCTCGTGGCAGCAACGCCGGTGGATACGCCACGCCTGCTGCCCGTGCTTGCGGCTTTCGTCAGTACAGAGATATGTGCTAGCTCACCATCGCACATTTTCTCTTGCGACACGACGACTCGTTTAGGGTGAGCATACTCAGCTTTCGATCCCGCAACCGCAAGAAAGCGCCACCATTTTAAACGGCAGCTTTCTTCGGTTCTTTCGCCCGCTTTCGTGGTCTGTGGTCGGACTTCAGCCACTGGTATACAGTAAAGAGGGTAACAGGGTAACAGCCACTGGTATACAGTAAAGAGGGCAACAGGGTAACAGGGTAACAGCCACTGGTATAGAGTAAAGAGGGTAACAGGGTAACAGCCACTGATATATACAGGGGAGCCGATGCAAAGGGCACGTGCTCTAGCGCAGCCGAGTGGCTGGCCGCAGTCACGGCATGTGTTCGTCAGGAGTTTAGCCAGGGGGGAGGGGCTCACGGGGCTTCAGCCCCCCTCCCCTAAATTTTTTCGTGCTGTCATGCGCCGCCGACCAAAACAACTCCCGGCGCCGGAAATCATGCTCGATTTGGCTAGGATATCCTTTTCACGCTCGAAAAGACATTTTAGCGCGAACATTGCGAAATCGGGCTGGATTTCGCAGCAACGCCCATGCATCGGTAGTCACATATCATAACGCAAGGCGCCCCACCGAGCACAAAGTTTCAAGGGCGTTTTGATGGCCAGTGGGCTAGTCACGGCATCTCGCGGAGGCCGTGGAATCTACGGAGCACTTGGCTTTCAATTCTGAAACTTTATGGGCGTAAAGCTCTCATAACCCTTTGATGCGAAAGGTGCATTGACATTTCCAAAGGCATGCTTTAGATTTTCAACTCCGGAACTTTGTGGGTTTAATGGTGTTATAAATATTTTACGACAAAAGTGCATTGACTTTTCTAAAGTCGTACATCGGACCACACGAAGAGACAGGTCAAATCAACACACTATCAAACAAGTTGACAAAGCACACAGCGAGGTCCGATAAGACGAAGCGTTGTGGTGGTTCATTCGTGCCGTCATGTCACGGAAAGAATATCAATATTTTTTTCCCCTGCGCCAAAGCATCCATGTCAAGACCCTGAAGCCATTAAAGGTAACTAAGTTCTTATTTATTTTTCTACTTGGACTTTTATTTGCGAGTACAAATTGAACCTCTTTTTCTTTTGTTCTCACTACCCGCGGGCTGCCGATCCAGCCAGAGCGTACGCGTTTTTCTCGTGCTGCATCGACCACCGCGCGGCGCACTTGGATGCGTGTTTTGTTTTTCTCTGGCCGACTGGATTTTCGCGTGGCAGAGTTTTGGACGCTTTCTAGCTAGCAGACGAGAAAACGAAACAATGCATAATCGCTCGCCGCCAGCACTGCGGGGACTCGACGGATTGTGTTGTCTCACCGGTGTAGGATACCGAGCAGTCTGCGTATGGTTCGCTGTGGACCAAGCGTCTCACGTTTTCTTCGATATGCCACGCTAGGTGCTCAAAGTAGGCATTCGATTGTAGCCAAAAGGCTTTCCTTTGCGTTATTTCATTCCGATGACGCCCGCCCCACAAAAGAGAGAGAGAGAGAGAGAAAAAAAAGACATTGTTGCGGCGCAGCGCGTGAATTGTCGCATATGTTGAAAGTTCGATTTTGTTACTTCTATTGCGGAAAGTAATGGGCCACGGGACGCTTCAGCTGCCGGATACTCTTATTATATTATTGCGATAGCAGCTATATGAAGACTCCAGGCGCATTCCTGCCGTAGCCGTCGCCCTTATGTTCCGTATATATAAAGTCCAAGGGCGATAAGATCGTGACCGCGCGCCGCATGCTGTATGTGCGAGTGAAAGCGCAAGGGGGAGGAGCAGCATGGGTGAGCCGATGATGGTGGCTCAGTCTTGTGTGCGCAAGGGAGAAAAGTGGGGAGGAAGCGCGCCGCCTTACATCGCGCGCGATACATCGGGGGAGTGGAGGGAGGGGGGCGCTGTCATCTGTTAATCTGTGGTTGCGCAACATGTTTATTTGCCTTGTTTGCCACATCATATATAGACTTTTTCTTACATACGTAGATTTATTGGAGAATTACACGTATATTTAAACATTTTCTTGCGAGGTCTTGTGTATATGCGCAGTGAACTTTGTTTCCAGCGACACTTTTTTGCCCTTTATCAAGCGGTCTCTTCACATTTGCATATTCCATTGTATCTTCGCATTTCTAATGTACGAAGGCGACTAAAATGAAAGTGAGCCAACCCGCCCCGCGTAATAATGGTTCGGTTCATTATTTGCGAGGCAAGCGCATAGCACATAAGCATCTCATTTACAAAAGTGGCATGCAGGGGTGAAGATAAATGTTCTTTACTGCTCTCACACACTGGGTTGAACATGGTTGCGTGACATAATGGACACTCCAAAAGTTGAACAGTGTGGTGTGGGAAGGTTTTTGACAGACGAAGATGTGTCCGAAAAAGAAATTAGTCGCCGTATGGCTGCCGTGTGCTTTGAAAATTGCATTTCATTGGCCACTGTGAACGTTGGAGCAAACGGTTCAAAGAAGGACGTGAAAGATGCAAAAACAGTTAATGGCCGGGCAAAAGCCTCAGTAAAATCACCCCCAACCCCACCTGCAAAGGCTGATTAGAAGGAACGGAGGACAAACATCGATGAATTGGCAGGGCCTGTAAACATCAGTCACGGTTCGGATCATACCATAATTTAGGAACATCTCGGTTGTCGGCTCTTGTGTGCGCAATGGATGCCCAAGATTTTGGACCATCGCCAGAAGACGGAGAAGTTCGGCGCTCCCTTGACTCATCTAATCCGGTATCAGGATGAGGATGACGACTTTTTGTCTGCAGTTGTGACCGAGGACGAATCAAGGTGCCGCTACTACTAGCCTGAAACACTACGGCGAAGCTTACAGGGGAAACATTTGAATTCACCACCCCCAAGGAAAGCAAAGGCCGTAATTTCTGCCGGAAAGGTGTTTTTGGCTTTTTTTTCGACCGTCAGGAGCCATTATGGATCGAATTTGCTAAACACGGAGGGACTATCAATCGTTTCCGATATTGAAAAGAGTCGGATCTGCTGCGTGTCGCAATCAAGAACAAACGACGTGGAAAATTGAGGAATGGGGTCATCTTACTCCACGACAATGCCCGTCCCCACGTCGCTGATGTGGTTAATACAAAACTGGCAAAGTTCAAGTGGGAAACGCTGCAACATCCGCCATACAGCCCAGACCTGTCGCCTTGCGATTCCACATTTGGGAGCATTTGAAAAAACTGCTCAAGGGAACTAGATTCGTGTCGGACGATAACGTAGAGTCATTTACAGATTTTTGAAGCAGCCACCCAAGGAGTTTTATGAGATGGAAATTACGCGACTCGTTAGTCAGTGGGACAAATGTCTATATGCTCACGGAGACTACCTTTAAATAAAGTTCCCCTTTTGTTATATATTCGCATTGGCTCACTTTCATTTGACTCGCCCTCGTATATTTTGCAGAACTCCTGCTTTCTATATGTGCTCTCTGTTGCGACTATAATTTCAGACCAATTACTCGCAATACACGACCGGTGACAGCTGCTTCTGCGCAATACATTCCAACAAAGGACAGCGTCACTGACATTTTTCCTTGGTCGTTGCATGTGTTCAAAAATGTAAACAAGGTTCTTGAATGACAGAGAGAGAGAGAGAGAGAGAGAGAGAGAGAGAGAGAGAGAGAAATACAAATGAGAGAAAGGCCGGGAGGCTAACAAATTTTCATTAAAATATTTGTCCTCAACTTGTACGGTTCGCGGCCTTTTCATTTTTCATATCCGTGGCATGCATTGCTTTGCTGGTTTCAAACTGATATAGTTCTAAAATTCGTTTAACATTTGCTTTAGTTATTAAATGTACAGAAAACATGGAAGCATTCCTGTCAGTTATTTCGGGCACAATTTCGAGACACACGAGCATATTGTTTTATGAAAAAATACATATTTTACTTGTTTTGACAGGGCGTAGCCTTCGAGAATTCGTTTGAAGCATCTTTGGAAATGACAGCGCAGTTGTTATTAATGTTTGATGGATTTCAACCCTCGACTAATTCTATAAGGAGAAGGCCGAGCTGCTAAGTGAGCCCCCCCCCCCCCCCCCCCCCCCGAACGAAATTTCTTGCTACGCCACTGGTCGCGAGTGCCGTGTTCCACGTTGCAGGCTCTGTCGTCGCTATGGCCACGACGACACCCAGTGCGTGCGCTCTTACGCCAGCGACGCAGGCCCAGCCCGGAGGGATTTGGTTTCCGAGCACATGATGGACGCAGTTGATGCTGAAGAAGCTACCCGAGGACATGGCGAGGAAGGATAGACTGAGGCAGCAGTGCCTCTGTACACCCCAGGTGGAGACGCCAAGAAACCGAGTAGCGAGGAAGACCCTGGGCCTATTGCTACAGTAGGAGCCTAGAGACATCGAAAGAAGACGCAAGCAACACCCAAGACCACACCAGCGAATCTTTTCCTGACAACACGAAAGCAACACAGGAAATTTCCACAGATGTTGACATGGCAGCGTCTGGCAGCGGACCTGCAAAGAGAACCCGAGAGGAAACTGGAGACACCTCTGCAAGAGGTGTTGGAACAAGCTCCGGAGAACCTCCCACAAAGGCTGCAACGTCCAGACGGCAGTCTTTCAAACCAACGCCTAACCTTGCACCAGCCCGACGGACTAATTCAATACCGCCGCCTTCTTAGCGGTGGCTTCCTCTTTTTCTTTTTTTCCCTTGTGCAACCCCGCTCAGTCAGCGGAGTACTCGCGCGTGTAATACCCTGGAACAGCAGCATATATGGAAAGAACTGTCAGCCCATGCTCTTGTTTGACGTAAAAATGTGAGTAAAATATTGGCAGTAATCCCAAATAGATATGGGAGTAATCTTTAAAAAGGCCTAGCGTATCGCAACATTTAATTCAAGAGGCCTTTATGCACGAAGACGGCAATATCAACTAAGTCGCATTCTCTTAGAAAATGATATAGACTTGTTAGCGATCCAAGAGACCAAAATCGAGAGTGAATAACTTACTGATAAAATTGTTGAAGTCTTCCGTAGCAGATGTATGCGTGAGTCATGCAGTTGGTGGGTCCGGAGGTTGCGCTGTCTTTACTCGAAAAAGCACTGGGGTCATTGAATCTGTGTCTAGTAGTGAAAATGGCCGGCTAGTATTTTGTGATCTTGTTCTTGCTGAAATAGCCTGGCGTGTTGTTTGTGTCTATGCACCGAATAGAATCAATGAGCGGGAAGTTTTTTTAATACTGTGCGAATTTGTCTAGAAAGCGAAATGAGCGTTTTACTGCTTGGTGACTTCAATTGTGTATGCCAATCTGCAGATCGATCCAGTAACACAAATCATAGCGATAATTGTGCAGAAGTACTACGCCTAATGATTGAGGAGAATGAACTCGAAGATATTGGCTTAGTGTTGACGCATGAAGCAAAATACACTCACTTTCAAAAAGTTTCTCATGCTAGATTGGACCGAGTTTGTGTGCCTGTTGAATGTGTACCTTTGTGCTCCCAGTATCATGCGCAGCATGTGAGCTTTAGTGATCACTGTTTAGTCATGATTACTTTAGGCGCAAAGAAAAAAAAATAGCAACGTTCAACTGGGAGTTGTGGAAATTCAACAGCAAATTACTACAAGATGAAATTTTTGTTGCAAAGATAAAGGAACATATAAACAATATGCAGTTGAATCAAACATGTAATTTTATACGGGTGTGGGAACAGTTCAAGATCGACTTCTATGTTGCCGCTTTGGAAAGAGCACGTATTTTAAGACGAAGAAAAACAGCAAGAAGAGGAGCTGCATAGCGCGTTAGATTATATGGTCAGCGCAGATAATGCTAAGCCCGGGCTGTTCTCGAAAGAAATAAAAGAAGTAAAGGCGAAGCTTGAGATCATAGAAACAAAAAAGTATCGCGGCGCGATGATGATGATGATGATGATGATGGTGATGACAATATGTATTTATTGAGGGATGGCTCGAAGGCCTATAATGGGGAATAGGAAGAGGAAGGCGGAGGCTATTCAGAGCCGTCCTAGGAGCTGCGCGTCCTTGGCGAAAGCCAAGAGCGAGTCCAGAATGACCCTGTCGGAATCCATCGAGCCAGTTGCCGGTCTAATCCTCTCCTCGTAGGACGACACTCGCACCGCCCTCAGGTGGTGGTCCCGCTGCTGAGCGCGTCGCTGACACTCCCAAAACAGATGGGCTGCGGATGGTCGCGTGGCCATGTCACAGTCAGGGCACATATGTGGCGCCTGGGGTGCTTCTTGTTCCGCGGAGGCTGTGGGAGGGCAGGGTTCCTGCCATTGAAGGGAGTTGAGAGACGGAGATAGAGGGTCTTTCCCGGCGTGGCCGGTACTGCCGCCACCGCTCCAGCGCATCCGGTGTGAGGACGTAGCCGGAACGGAGCCTATGCAGCAGCATCTACCCCGACCTGGGAAGACCTGCGGGAAGTGGGTCTGGGTCTGAGGGCACACTCGCGCGGAGTTCCCTCTTGCGTCGGCTGGCTGCTCCTCTCAGAGCTCTGTCTGGGTCATATGGGGCTCCATTTGACGCGATGATAAAGGCGCGGTGCGAGTGGCTATGGTTGGGTGAGACGCCCACAAAGCGCGCGCTCAGCGATGAAAACAAACACGCAGTATCGAAGGAAATTAGCGAAATCAGTTTTCGAAATGACGCTACTCGAGAGAGTGAAATGATAGAGCTTGCCTTTTTTTTCAATATTACAGAAAACTTTTTAGTCATAGAGCATGCGATACTGAAAGGTTTCGAAATGTTTTTCTGCCGCTCATGCCTAGTCTTGATGACGAGACAAAACAGTCACTTGAAAGGCCAATAACAGTAGCAGAAGTTGAGCAGGCGCTATACAATCTCAGTCCTGGTAAATCACCTGGCCCGGATGGTATCGGGGCAGCTGTATACAAGGTCTTTAAAAGCGATATGGCAGAATCTCTACACCGAGGTTTAGAAGAATGCTATGAAAAGAAACTAACACCGCCGTCCTTTCGGACATCCCACGTCATACTGATTCCGAAAACTAATGACCCGGTGAAACTGCTTTCAGTAGAAACATACCGACCGATAAGTTTTACAAATACTGATTACAAGGTTTTCATGAAAGCTTTGTCTCGCCGTTTCCAAAGTGTGTCCAGTCTCTTGTAGATCCGCATCAGACCTGCAGAATTAAAGGAAGATCCATTCTTATAAATATCCATGTAGCAAGAACTGTTCTTGATTGTTGCGATGCCATGCAGGATCGAGTTGCTATGCTTCAACTAGATTTGAATGAGGCATTTGACAGAGTCGCGCACGAAATATTGTTGCTCATATACTGAACCACGTCAATGTAGGATCTGTAATTCTAGATGGCGTGAAAATGGTGTATGACAAACGTACAGTGAAACTTGTGATTAATAAGAAACTTAGTGAAAGAATTTGCGTTGAAACATCTGTAAAGCAAGGCTGTTGTTTATCATCGCTCATTTTTGATCTTTACCTCGAACCCTTTTGTTTAGAAGTACTTGCAAATCCGCGTATTCGGAGCTCAATTTTTTCAATACTGAAGTTAAGGTCCTCGCTTACGCTGTCGATATAGCAGCCTTTTGCGCAGATGAAAGAAGCGTGCGTGAAGTTGTACGAGAGGCTAAAGATTCTTGCACAGCGACAGGAAGCATGATTATTTGGTCAAAATGTTTTGGCTTCCGGCATGACAACTGGGAACACGCTCCAAACACGTTGTGCAACATACAATGGAACACCGCTGCTGATAGCTATCTGGGAGTTCCAATAAAACACTATTAGCCCCTAGAACGAACTACAGCGGCGCTGCGAGCGCCGCTCGTGTGACGTCGGGGCACGGACTTGCGCCTGTCATCTGCTACAGTTCGGGCGGCGTCCGGGCGCTTTCTGCGGTGTTTTCGTTTGTTCGCCCTCGGACTCTCTGCTTGTGCACTTATGGCGGTCGTTTCAAATATATTTTTACGACATCTTCATTTGCGAAAATTTATTCAAAGAGCTTACGTCTTAGACGACAATGCAGCTCTCAAAGGCAACGCTACAGTGCCAGCCGAAGGAGCGCAGACCAGCCCATTGCGGGTTTTTCATGCGCGGATCGACAACTTCGAAAACATAGCATATAAGAATCCAGTTATGATACCATACCTGCCATGGTGCAACAAGTATGTGAGAAACGCTGTCTATATATGAATTCTACAACAGCAACTTTGATTTTAACCCGCTAAAACAGGTTTGCTCTCTACGAGTAGTTCATGCTATAGTATAGAATTTTTTCATTTCTTCAGAGAAACGCTCGGCAGTAACATGAGGACTTAACTAACACTACAGCTTAGTTTCTACAAGCACCACTTGCTTCTTGAACTGCTTCTCAAAACTAGGCGGTTCTTCACGTGTTTCTTTTAAGCGGCGGTAATCTGAAGTAAAGCTAATGAAGCCTTACAGCTATTTACAGAATACAAAAAGGAATGTACCAATATATATTCCATTTTCTGTGCTACACGTTCAACTCACTTGAGAAATTTACTGGTGCTTGTTGCTTGAGGAATATACATGACGAATCTGTCTGGCGAACTGACACAGGCTGCTGGGCCAAATTTTTTTAGTGAAATATGCCTTCTAGACCGCATGGCTGCAGCCAGAAAGAAGTCGTAGCGTGTATAATTAGTAGTGTGGGACATATTGAAGTTATCATAATTCCCCTGTGGAGTGTCAAAAATCAAGTGAAATATGTAAGGCTTGTGGTGTTTTCTTTATGAATGTTTGCGATTGGATTGTATTGGAGCAAACTTTATTTGTGCCTGCAGTTGGGCGAGGTTCTCGTTTATGTACCGACGAAGCGAATAGCTCTCCTTTTGAATAATTAAACAACGCTGGATCGAGACATGGTGAGACAGATGTGCTTGAATTTTCTTTTTCTAGGCAATCTAAGCTGCGCAGTAGTAGCTCGAGAATACTTTAGCCATTCCAATTTGCGCTCTAAAAATGTTTTATGGTTTCAATTCGAAGTTGTAATGAACTGATGGGTTTCGCGATCAAAGTGTAACTCGCCATACCGACATTCGGTTGCTACCGATTGCGTGATCAGGGGTGTGCCATATTGTCGATAAATGCTACTGACGGCCCCCACGAAACATTTCATCGCGTGCAATTGATGGGCTCTCGATCTTAACAACGAAACTTTTCTCTCAGGTGATTGCTACTATATATGGTATTTGTGAATTAATTATGTAAATACTCTACATGACACACCGTCGTGTTAGCAGCCATGATCAATTCGTTTTTTGGAGGCCTGTTTTAGAGAGGGGTAAAAGTAGCAGAAAACTTTTTCATAAGAAATGCGCACCTAACTGTTGCTTTTATGCATTAGTATATGTCCATATTTGACTAAGACAGCTCACCAAATTAATAAGAAGCATGGTGACACCTTCGCTGGGCAGTGTCTTTCTAACACGGATAACATGCTGATGCCAATTGCCGAGATTTTTCTTCCATGTAAACTGCAATGTCTCTCATAGCTAAATACTAAGGGAATGTGAAGTGTTTAGCGAAGCATCATGCACAACTTCGCGTGTTAAATTTGCAGAAAAGTTTACGCAAAATTTATCTACAGACACGGCGCATATGCGTTGTGAAACCAGTAGACCTCTTCAACGCTACATAGCTTGCGATATCCATTCATTCATTCACAAAACATTATTAGAGTCCTGAAGCCCGGTCTTCTCAGACCGAGACGGGCCGCGTCCACGTCGGCACCGCCAGGCCGAGCCTTATGGCGCCATCGTGGACCCTCTGGACAGCCCGTAGTTGATCTCGATATGAAGAGCTTGATATCATCTTGTGTCAGTAAAGCCATTTCTCCTCGGGGTCGGCGAGAGTCGCGGGACAGCCCGCCAGCATGTGTCTGATGTCAATGGTGCTATCACACACGGTACATTCTTTCTTAATTTCTCTTTCGGGGTGAATTTTATTTATGAAATACGGAGTGGGGTACGTCCCGGTTTGCAGTAAACGTAGCGTGACTTCCTGAACCCTGTTTAATTTTACGTGTGGCAGTGGGAATTGCCTACGCCCCAAGTAGTAATATTTAGTGATGTCGTTGTAAGTTAGTAAGTCGATCTTTATGCTCCCCGGAACGGTAGTGGGCGACAGTTCAGTTCTGACCGGCACGGCAACAAGTCCTCGTGCCAGGTCGTTCGTCACCTCGTTGAGGTTGGGCCGAGTCTCGTCCACTTGTCCCATATGTGCAGGAAACCATCGGATTTCAGTTTTGATAGTTTCGACCTTGTCGATAAATTTAGCCGCAGTCCCAGCGACATAGCCTTTTTTCAAAGCTCTTAATTGCTGCTTTGGAGTCGCTATAGATGAGAGACCATTTACAGTTCCTGATGGCTAGAGCAATCACGGCTTGCTCCGCCACCATGGAATCCTTAGTGAAGATGGTGACGGCGTCCCGTACCTCGCCCCGGCTGTCGACCACCACGGCCGTGTAGGCCTCTTTGCCTTTGACCCAGGCAGCGTCTACAAGGACCGCCTGTTGTCCTAGCTGTTCAATTTCTTTCAACAAAACTTTCGCTCTCGCTTTTCTCCTGCTAACATTGTGTTCCGGGTGCATATTTCTCGGGAGGGGGGTGGTTCTGATGGCGTCTCTAAGGTCCGCGCTCAATTCTACCTCGGATTCATTCGGGTTCATCGATCTATTGGGGTCTATCCCTATCGCTTTGAGTATAAGCCTGCCCGCTCGCGTTTTCGTCAGTCTTTCCTGCTGCGCCATCTGTTGCTCTTCCGCCATCTCTTCTATCGTATTGTGCACGCCTAAGTTCACGAGATTCACGTTCGAGGTGCTAATGGTATACCTAGGGTAGCCTTGACTAACTTTCTGATCATAGTGTTGAGCTTGTTCAGCTCGGCCTGCGACCATTTAAATAGACCTGCCACGTAGGTGAAGTGACAGAGAGCGAAGGCGTGCACTAGCCTTAGAGCGCTGTCCTCACCCAGGCCTCTGTGTCTGTTGCTGATTCTCCTTAGTAACCTGATGACTTGGTCCGTCTTGTTTGAAATGTGTTGAATCGCATTGAGGTTGATACGTCCCACTGTTATGAGGAAGCCTAAACCTCTAATCTTTTCCACCTGCTTGATCGCGGATCCGTTGTGACAGCGTAACATAATCTTGGGTTCCTCCTCGGGGACGTAGCCCCTGGGTCTTCGACCCCTGCGCCGATGTTTTAGGACCAAAAGCTCCGACTTTGCCGCCGAACAGTTGAGTCCCATCTCGCCTAGCGTGCTTTCCACGGCGTGTATGCTCTCCTGCGGTCTGGTCTCCGTTTGGCCTACGTTACCGTTGGCACTCCATACGGTTATGTCACCGGCGTATATTGCAAAGTGTATACCTTCTATAGTCTCCAGTTTCCTCGCGACTCTGGTCATTGCTAGATTAAATAACATGGGCAAAAGTACGGCCCCTTGCGGGGTGCCCCTGTTTCCCAGGTTCATCACCTTCGATTTTAGTTCTCCTAGCGTGAGGCTCGCTTGCCTACCGCCCAGAAACGCATTGACTACGCTGAATAGCCTCTCGCCCAACCCCAGCTCGGACAGGGCCTCGAGGATGGCCTTGTGCTCTATGCGATCAAAAGCTCTTTTGACGTCTAGTCCCAGAATCGCTCTCGCGTGCACCGGGCTAACGTGTATGAGCTGTTGTTTGATCAGGAGCATGGCGTACGGGGCGGAAACCGATCACGTTATACGGGAGTATGTCATTTTGCTCGACGTATCTAGTGAGTTTGTTGAGAATAACGTGTTCCATAGCTTTACCTATGCACGATGTAAACGAGATTAATTGGACGTAGGTTATCCAGATGGAGCGGTTTACCCGGTTTTGGTATGAGGATGGTGTTGGTCATCTTACATTCCTCCGGATAGTCTCCCTTTCTCCACAACTCGGTGAAATTATTCGTCAAGAAAGTGATCGACTCATCGTCTAGATTCATAAAGAGTTTATTGGTAATACCGTCGGGTCCGGCTGCCGATCTACTAGAGAGACCATGTAGGGCGGCCCGTACCTCACCCTCGGTGATGTCACGGTCCAATTCCTCGCACGGTCCTCCCATGTACTCCACGCGTTCGTCGCTATCGCCCGGTTGTTTGAGCGGGAGATATTTGTCCGCGAGCTGTCTCATGACTACCTCCTGAGTCGTGTACTGGCTGACTTGATGTACTAGTATTGTAATTGCCGTTCTCTTGTTTGACTTAGTGTCGCTCTCGTTCAATAGGTGTTTGAGGATGTTCCAACTGCCTCCATGTGTGATTTTGCCGTCTGCCAAGTGGCAAATTTCGTCCCACTGCTGTTTCACGAGCGTTCTCGAATGCTCCTCGATATGTCTGTTTAGCAACGCTATCTTTTTCCTGAGCTTTCGGTTCAGTCTTTGCGTTTCTCATCTTTGCAGGATAGGTTGTTTGGCCTCGATCAGATGCGCGAGCCTACTGTCTATGCTCTCTATGTTTTCTTCGGTCTTAATTTCTTTAGTGGCCTCCCTGAGGTCCTCTTCGAGCTGGTTGATCCAGGTCTGGAAGGACTGTCTGCCCGCTTCTATCGATTCTGATTCTTGTCTCTTCGCTCTAACTTTCCTAAAAAGGTCCCAGTCTGTGCACCAAAAGGTTCTAGTCTCTTGTTTCGGCATACCTATACCTATGTGTATGATATAGTGGTCGCTGCCTAGATCGGTGCCCGAGTTTTCCCAACTAGCTTGTTTCGAGTTGTTGACAAAAGTTAGGTCGGGTGTAGAGTCCCTGCACGTGGACGTGCCACATCGGGTGGGGAAAGCCGGATCGGTGATCAGGCGCAGTCCCAGGTCCGTGGCAAGGTCCCATAACCCCTCACCTTTCTTTGTATTTCAAGCGTATCCCCACGCTTGGTAGGGGGCATTAAAGTCCCCTCCGATGATGAGCGGGGAGCTCTTTGCGACTGCGAGTGCTTTGTTGAAAAGTGCCCTAAAGCTTTGTTTCTTGTCGGTGGGACTGCTATAAATGTTTAGGCAGAAGATACTCTGCGCCCTGCCCTTGTGCCTTTTGAATACGACTTCCACTAGGATATACTCGATTTTACTCAATCCGAGATAGATATCGTGTACGATAAAGGGTAGCTTTTTGTCAACGAGAGTGGCCAATCCCCTCCCGCAATCTTTTTCTCTACGTACCGATTTGTACCCGGTTAGCTTTACTTCGCCCGCTAAAGTTTCCTGCAGCGTAATTACTTTTGGTTTGACCCCCATCGATCTAATTAACTGGCGTAGCGATGCCGTTTTTTTGGGGAATCCGCCACAATTCTACTGCCACTAAAACTGCCACTAAAACTGTGGGCGCTATCCATCATTATTGGATGGGTTAATTTTGCTGTTACCCGCGATCGATCTCTTTGGAGCGCCTCATGACGTTCCGGGGAGCGATTTTACGCTTTCTGATTCTGACGGCAAGAATTCGTCGTCGTCGCGTCTCGTTTCGAGTTTCTTGAATCGCTGTTCGGCCGTTAACCTCCATTTCTATAGTTTATCCACTTTAAAGTTAGTTCTTTCCGTCGTCTCTCTAATTTCTTTGATTACCTCTTTCAGCTCGCTGAGGGCTGAGAAAACCGAGTCAGTTTCGGCGCTTGCTGCTCTTTTTTTCGGGGCGGGGGAGTTATCTCCCTCGCTTGGTCCGTTGCTTTGACCTATTGGTCTGGCTACTGCTACGCTGGCAGGGCTCGGCAGTGCCTTCTTTTTCAGTTCTACTACCTGTTTGGTCAGCGCTTCGTTAGCTTTACGCAATGAGTTTACCTCCCTAATCAACTGTTATATTCTGGCATCATTGCTTTCAGTCACCGCCGGCGTAGTGGCGCCACCGACGATTCTCACCGTACCTTTGACTTTATCCGCCCAGGCGGTCCCAACTGTCGGCTTGGCACCAGGTGTTCCATCTTCTACGCGCGCCTGCGCTCCTCCCGACTTGGAGTGGTTTGTCTCCCTCGTGGCCGATCGTGACCGGGCGCGTTCCCTTCGGCGAGCTCGTACCACACAGGGTGTTTGAAATCTCTGCTTTCACGCCTTGTCTCCGGTGGTATGGTCTCCTCCACAGAACTTGCACTTGGGCGTGCAAACGTGGTCCGCTCGTGGGTTGAGGGCTCCACACCCTCTACACTGAACAGAGTCCGGCGTGGGGCACACGTCCGAGTGGTGTCTTACCCTACCACAAGTAAAGCACACATCAAATTGTTTCCTGCAGAGATAACATCTCAACAAGGTCGGCCCGTAGCGCACAAAGTTTGGCACTCTCACTCCATCGAAGAGGACGATGACTGAGCCAGACGTCTTGATGCGCTTGGCGGCCAAAGCGAGCGGGTTGTACTCATGCACGATATTCCTTGTGATAGTGGACTGGGAGTCCCTGATGTCGACTCGTCTAATCACCCCTTTGCACGTGGCGCGCGGGATCGTCTCGTACGCATTGACCTCGTACTCCGTTTCCACGATATTGAAGAACTTGATTCTCACGTACCTTGCCGCATGGTCTGGTTCAGGCGTGCTCACCACCACGATATTTTGTGTGAAGTTGGGGCACAACATGTCTTCACTTGCTTGCTCTGCCGTTAGGCCTAAAGCCTCGATCACTGCAGTTCCAATAGCGGTGGTACTTACTTTGCTGAAATTTAGTCCTCTTCGTTCCCTGATTATAATCTTCCGATGCTCCTCGGGCAGTTGGGGCATCCTTGAGGCCTTGATTATACGATTCTTGATAGAGCCGGTGCTGGTGGCGGGTCCCTTGCTGCTGCCGGTAGCGGCGTCTCCGCCGGACGCTTGCGAGGTACTTGGCGTCGCGTTGGCCGCGTTGCTGCTCTTCTTTCCAGCACTGGATCGTCGTCCGGTAGCCACTTGCCGAACGATGATGATGATGATGATGATGATGTCCTTGATGAGATTGGCGCTTACCCACTCGCGGGGATTGGCCAAGAGTCGGGCAGACTTTGCTTATGTGTTCAGAAAATGGATGTAAAAATCTAAAATTTTGTTACATGAATTTAGGCGAGGGAAATACGGGAGTCTGCCATGTCCGCCTGGCACGTAGGCCGCAAGGCCTAATGGGCCCTGTTCCTCGCTAGGATTAGTTCCGCACGTAGTGGGATGAACAGAGAAAGTCCAATAAAATTGTCAGAAATTGATTCCCACTACGAAACTTCGTATCAGTCGAGTCTGGGCAACTTCATGAATCTGATGATGCGCTTTAAATCGTCGTACTTCGATAAATTGGCCAGCGGAACATCGAAAAAGACGGAGCCGATGTGAGAGACGCGCTTTAGGAGAAGGAACTGCGATTCAGGCATGGCAGCAGAAAGAAGCCGGCATATCATTCAATAAATACAGCTCGAGCCACCCATACCCCAAGCATACACGAAGGGAACGAGCGCGCGCGGCAGCCGAGCGAGCCGGAGCGAGCGGCGTCCTGGCCGTGACGTCACTCGCGAGAGGGCGCCACTCCAAATTATCGCCACTAATAAGGATAGCAAGGACTATTGGAAGAGCTAAATCACAAACAGAAAAATGGGGGGGGGGACATAACTTTTTTATGTTTTCAAGAGCCGCTGTTTGTAATTGTTTCTAATTGCTAAGTTGTATAATGTGCAACAGGTGATAAGCATCACTAGAGTTTCTGTACAGAAACTCCATAGAATTTTTGCAGTTTTTATCTGGGTCCACTTGGGAGCGAATGAGCCGTTGCCACCTTTTTCATAAAGTTAGAAAGCAGATTGCGACGAGTTTTCTTTTTCTTGCGTGGACAGGCTGACGTTTTTCTTCGAACAGTAATCCAAGTGCGGTAACAAAGTTCCTTGCCAGACTACGTAATATCAACGTATAAATTGAGGCCAGCAGTCTTTTCTGGCTACCTACGAGAAGTTGTATCTTCTGTACAGATTCTTAGGGCAAGATTCTCCTATGAGTACCTAAGGAATGTGACACGTAAGCGTTTACACAAAGACCTGCTTGATGTTTTTTTGCCGATTACTATGTACCGTGGTTTCTACCAGCTAGGCCCTGAGCGCGACGTCCTCAAGCGCATTAGACGAATGCTGGTGAAACCCTCAATGAAATTTTTCTTTTCCCAACTGCATGCCGACACACTACCTGTCAAACCATGGTTACATAGCAAAGGCCTCTTCGTTCCATAGTCTGGCAATAGCCCAATTTGTAGAAAACCGGAAACAATTGAACATGTTTTTCTTGACTGCCATGATGCGATGTTCCTATGGGATGTACTTCAAAGGACATTAAAAAAAGACTTGTCTTTAAGCGCTTTCGGAATTCGCTACTTACCTTGTGCTGAACCAGAAGGAGTACCCAGTGATATGTTCATGGTCATGTGCATGCACAGCCAAGGCACTGGCACAGCATCTGGCGAACAAGAATGGACGTCAGACATGCGCATTTGTATCCCTGGTCGGTAAGACACTATTTTGTTGAAGCTGGCATATATATTAGAGATGTTTATAAGGCACTAAATGGTCCTCCAGAGTGGATTATTGTTCTTGATGAATTAGCCAAAATTAAGACGTTCTAAAACACACGAACTAGCCGAATGGCTAGGGATTTGATGTCTGTTTGTTTGCTGTTTGTTTGTACAATGTCCATCACAAGGTAATAAAGAAACAAAAAAGTTGCGTCCACTCTTCTGTACACGACTCGCACACGCCGTTTGCTCTTTTCTAGCGCAGATGAACAAATTGAAGCCACGTACGACGTTTCCGTAGCCCGTAAGGGCTGTTTATTCTAAGAGGAGAGAGCGAATGCTCATTTTTTGATACACGTAACATCGGAAACCGCTGTTTCTTGCCATCGGCCATACCATGCTGAATACGCCTGTTCTCGTCCGATCCCCGAAGCTAAGTAGCATTGGGCTCGGTCAGTACTTGTGAGGGAGACCACCTGGGAACACCAAGCGCTGATGGCACCCTTCTTTTTGAATTTTTCTCGCCTATATTTTTTTCTTTTTTAGTTCGCATATTCCGCATGCAGGCATAAAGCTGCGGTGTGTGGACGCGTTGGTGGAATATAAACACCACTCATAATCCGCATCATCCTCACGTCAACATCGATGTGCTTCCGGCGCACAAATTAAAGCAACATGAAGGACGTGGCATGATATTACGCGGAGTAATATGGTGACAAGAAGTGTGACTAATCGCGCGAACAACGTGTTACGCCCACTCTTCTGTGCACGACTCGCACACGCAGTTTGCTCCTTTCTAGCGCTGATGATAATATTGAAGTCACGTATGACGTTTCCGTAGACCGTAAAAACTGTTTATTCTAGCAGTAGAGAGTGAATGCACATCTTTAGATACAGGTAACATCAGCAACAGTCCTTTCTCGCCATCTGCCATCGCAAACGGCTTGTTCGAATGCGCACGTCTGCGATGAGCTCCGCTGGAAACAGCGCATCAGCCCTCGGCCGAGGATCACACCCACCGTCAACTACTGATTCCGGTAACTATAAAGTCGTTCTCCCTCGTCAACCGACTGGCAACACCGTTCGCAATTCAGTTTTCCTGCATGCTGACCTTGTAGGGCGGCCGTATTCGGCCGCGGACTTTCGCGATGCTCTCCTTTCAGTGCTAAATGCAACTGATATCCTCGGCGCTTGACAATACGAGATGAGCCATTTGTGGTTAGTGACATGTTGACAGCATCGCGAAAGAGAAACTTGTCGACAAAGGCGAATTCTTGGTGAACGGCCTCAAGTGCCTCGTCAAAGACCTGGAATGCAATACCTGGAAGCTGGCGCGCATGGTCAGCATGGGCGATGGCGTTGCGGGCATACTCAGTCCTCGAATCCTCTATCGAGGGGAGTGAGGTGTCCATTGGTAGGACAGGGTCACGACCGGCGAGTAAGTAAAAGGGGGAATACCCAGCGGTATTGTGGCGTGATGAATTATAGGCGAACGTGACATAAGGGAGAACCACATCCCAGTCCTTGTGGTCGGGTGAAACGTATTTCGAGAGCATGTCTGTAATGGTCCGATTAAGTCGCTGAGTAAGGCCATTGGTCTGGGGATGATAGGAGGTAGCCAGCTTGTGCTTGGTAGGACATGAGCGTAGTATATCGGGGATGACTTGGGAGAGGAAAGTGTGGCCGCGGTCAGTAAGGAGCTGTCGTGGGGCGCCATGAACTAAAATGATATCGCGGAGTAGGAAATCTGCGACGTCAGTTGCGCAGCTGGTGGGAAGTGCTCGAGTGATGGCATAGCGCGTCGCGTAATCAGTAGCGACAGCGATCCACGTGTTCCCAGAGCTGGACTCGGGGAAAGGGCCAAGGAGATCCAAACCCACGCGAAAGAAAGGCTCAGGTGGAAAGTCGATCGGCTGTAAGTACCCGGCAGGAAGCGTTGCTCGCATTTTGCGATGTTGACAGGGCTTGCAAGCAGATACATAGCGCCGTACGCAGCGAGCGAGGCCGCGCGAGTAGAAGGGGCGGCGCACGCGGTCGTAAGTGCGAGCAAACCCAAGGTGTCCGGCAGTTGGGGCGTCATGAAGCTCCTGAAGCACGGTGGAGCGGACGTGTTGAGGAACAAGGAGAAGGAGAGGACCGTCAGGATGAAAACAGCGTCGGTACAATATTGCTACAATACAATAGGACGATATTCCGTCGTTGAGGACGAAGCACCGTAATGATGGATCAGTAGGAACAGATTCCATTCGGTCAATGAGGGTCCTCAAAGTAGCGTCATGGCGTTGCTTGTTGGCCATGTCCAAAAGCTGGGAAAATGAAAGAACACCTGCGGAAGCGTCCATGTCGGTGTTGGCCGGCGTGTGTATAGGATAGCGGGACAAGCAGTCGGCGTCCTTGTGTAGGCGACCAGACTTATATACCACCGAATAGGAATAGTCCTGCAGCCGCAGAGCCCATCGTCCAAGCCTCCCTGTGGGATCTCTTAAGGAGGAAATCCAACAGAGGGCGAGGTGGTCCATTACAATATAAAAGGGCCTGCGGTGTAAATAGGGGCGGTGTAAAATGTAGAGAGGTCGGCCGAAAAATGGAGCATCTGGCCTGCTACTCAACGTAAGGGAAGGGGAAGAGGGGAAGAAAAAGGGTCACAATGGGGGATGATAATGGGAGAAACGAGGTGAATTATGATGGCAAAATCGTTAACAAAGCGGCGGAAGTAAGCGCAAAGGCCCACGAAATTTCGGACATCTTTTGCGGACCGTTGAAAAGGGAACTCTTTCACGGCGCGAATTTTCTCTTGGTCTGGTCGGATGCCAGTCGCATTGACGACATGTCCAAGAACAGTAATCTCATGGTGGCCGAAGTTACATTTCTTGGAGTTGAGCTGCAGACCGGCCTTGCGAAAAACGGCAAGTACAGCTTAAAGGCGCTCAATGTGTGTGATGAAGGAGGGTCAGAACACAATAACATCATCTAGGTAGCACAGAGAAGTCGACCACATGAATCCTTGGAGTAATGAGTCCATCATACGCTCAAAGGTTGCCGGAGCGTTGCATATCCCAAAATGCATAAATTTGAAGTGGTACAGACCAAGGCAGACTTTTCACGATCGAGATCATCGACAGCGATTTGCCAATATCCGGACCGCAGGTCGATAGACGAAAAATACTTTGCCCCGTATAGGCAATCAAGGGCGTCATCAAAACGAGGTAGTGGGTAGACGTCCGTCATCGTGATGCAGTTGAGGTGGCGTTAATCGACGCAGAATCTCCATAAACCGTCCTTCTTTCTGACCAGCACGACAGGGGACGCCTAGGAACTTGACGATGGCTCAATGTTGTCTTTCGCTAGCATCTTGTCTACTTCCGTTTTGATGACGTGACGCTCTGAAGCTGATACTCTGTAGAGTCATCGGTAGAGCCGCCGATGGATGGGTGGATTGTCGCTTGTATGGATACGATGTTTGACAAGTGACGTCTGGCCTAAGGGTCGGTTGTTCAAGTAGAATATATCCTTGAAGAAAAGCAATAGACTGCAGGGCTGTTCAGTCTCCGTAGGAGTGAGATTCGGGGCAATCATTTTTCTAATGTCGTTGTCAGTACATTTGTCCGACCGGAAAGGCTCACAAGAAGCGTCGACGGCAAAAGTCTCAACACAACTAACTTTTAAAGCAGTGATTGTAGCCAGGGTGATATCCTTAGGCAGAATTTGCTTAGCGAGCCCGAAATTCACCACAGGGAGATACGTGCGATTGTCTGCGACCCTCAGGATCGTATGTGGGACAGGAACGTTGTGGGTGAGAACGATGGCAGTTATGGGAGCGGAGATCTAATCACCATCGGGCACTGGCGTAGAAGGTCTTAGGCGAATTTCGTGTGGTGTCGGAGAAACGTCCACTAGAGGTAGGTCAAGATGCACAGTACTTGAGGAACAGTCATTGAGTGCTGAATGGGCAGAGAGGAAGTCTAGGCCTAGGATAAGGTCATGGGGGCATTGGTCAAGCACAGTGAAAAGGACGACAGTATGGCGGCCGGAAATGCTCACACGTGCAGTACACATTCCGACCACGGTCACCGTGCTACCGTCAGCGATTCGTACGAACCGAGTAACGGCAGGCGTAACAATTTTCTTTAGATAGCGGCGTATGCGACTGGTCATAATCGATATGTGTGCTCCTGTATCTACGAGTGCTGTGACGGGTGTGCCATCAACTTGGACGTCAAGAAGGTTATGTCTTGTAAACAGCGTCAAAGGAGGATTTTGCCGCGAATAAAGCATTGCAGCACCACCTCGAGGTGCCGCATTGCCTAGCTTTTCTGCTGGGACGGTACTGGGTAAGTCGGCGAGGGCGAGCGGTGAAGCTGGGGCAGACGTGGCTGGCGACGTTGAGGTGAGGGCGAGCGAGCATAGCGGCGAGTCGAGGTAGTAGCGTCGGAAGCGTCGTAGAAGCAACGGGGGGAGGAACGTCGGGGTGAACTTGAATTACGGCAGATGTTTCGAGGAGGGGACGGCCAACGGCTCCGGCAGTGATGAGAAACGTGGCCGATTCGGCCGCAGCTGAAACAGATCGGCCTGTCCTCAGGTGTACGACAGTCCGCTGGATTCCTGGTAGTGTAGGGATAACGGACACTGTGAAGTGGACTGCGATAGGACCGAGTCATAGAAGCAGGGCAGGTGTCAGGGCGACTTAAGGAGCAGGCACTGGGAAGACCCATATTAGCGATTTCCTGGCGAACCACGGACTGGATCAGCGATATCGTCTCAGCAGTGTTGTTCCAAGACGTCTGTTGAGGCGAGGCAGGAAACGCTGCTTCGAGTTCGCGGCGTACAATTCGGGTCACGTTTTCTCTTGGAGGTGGCGAGCTAGATTGGTCGGTGGGGTCGGTACAGGAAAAGGTCGCTGCAGTATTTGGAAGCCACGTAAACTGATTGTTTACACGGCGACTCTTCGCCTGCTCGAAACGGCGGCATTCCTTCATGATGGCGTCGACAGTCGATAAGTTTCTGAAGACCAGGAGGTTGAATGCGTCGTCCCCGATGCCTTTGATAATGGTCCACCCTTCTCTGCCTCTGGCATGGACGTGTCGATTTTATGACAGAGGGCTAGGACGCCCTGAATGTAGGAGACATACGACTCAGTAGCAGTTTGGGCACGCGTGGCGAGTTGTTGCTTGGCGGCTAGTTGTCGACAGGTAGGATTACCAAAAATGTCTTGCCACTTCGTCCTATTCACCGTCGGCGACCTTGTTCCCTTTTCCCACCGTAACAATATTTAGATAGTTTAGCCGTCTTGCCCACGCGCAGAGTTTTTGTCAAGCCTGGATGACTCGAAAAAGTGGGAACGAGCTTTAAGAGGATGTTGTGGATTAGGAGCAGTGTTTATATTCCACCAACGCGTCCACACACCGCAGCTTTATGCCTGCATGCGGAATAGGCCAACTAAAGAAGAAAAAAATGTAGGCGAGAAAAATCCAAAATGAAAGCAGCACTCGGGGTTCCCAGGTGGTCTCCCTCCCAAGTACTGACCGAACCGAATGCTGCTTAGCTTCGGGGATCGGACGAGAACCGGCGTATTCAGCATGGCGTGGAAGATTTTTTTCTTTATAACGTGGAAAAAAAAGCTGGAGGTATATTACAAAGTGGACACAACTATACACTTAAAACTCAGGCAAGCACACACATGCATCTAACAAGTGCATCCAGTCTGGCGGAGGTTGCTGCGCAGCGTACACACTTCTTACGTAAGCAGCACTTTCGCGAAAGAAGGATTCTGTAGATCGCATGCTTTCGGCATGGTGATCACACAGTCTACTTCTCTATAGGCTGTTTAAACCAAGTCCTACGAACATGTCATAGGGAGGACCACCCGTAACCTTAAACTGACAGAAACCTACTTGAATATGAAGTGATGTCAATGTTTTTTTTAGGCGTCCGTTGGAGAACGTCCGAAAGAAATATAGCGTCCCTAAGTCTATGAAACAGTGATCTATGGTTTCAGCTCGTGGACAGAGTCGGCAGTTTGTTGACCACGGCACAAAGCAACCTCTCGAATGCAACCAAGTTTTAACAGAGGGTGCTTCCGAATGTAATTTAAAGAAAAATGCTTTTACTCCAGGAGGTACACACATTTTTTGGACGCACTTAAGTACATCTTGATAAGGTCGGCTTAAATAAGGTGCACGACACAAAGGGTCTGGGAAAATATAGTCCACCAGTGCTGCAGAAATTGCTTTTTGACTCGCAGTGAACTCGTACTCCAGGCTGAATCTAACTTTCAAGAAAAGAAATGTGTCAACAACCTCCTTGAGAAAGCCCCAAGGAGCCTGTGGGACATCTTTGGCATTTGATGACACTATATTAGGAACATAATGAACTAAACGGAGTTGCAACATTTCACGCAAAAGTGGATGGTCACTGTCTCGAAAGGGAAACAGGCGAGAAACAGTTTGCCTGACGAAGAGGTGGACTAATGTTAGACCACCACGTTCACAGGGGAGGAAAAGATTGTCACGCCGCATCGATTCACAACCGGAACTTCAAATAAATGTTGCAAATACGCGATGCAGTGCCTGAAGGCGGAGGCGTGAGCAATGCAGTACTTGCAGCACATACATAAGACGGGAAGCTAAGAACACGTTGCACACTTCAGCACGAATGAACATTGACAAATTCCGCCCTTACCACGAATTCACTTTACGTTGAATTTTGCCAACGTCTCCCGACCAATGAGCGTTGCCATTTATGTACTGTGAGAGAGGCACACCTAAATAACGCAGATCTTTTTTCCATTGAATGCATGCGTAATGTGATGACATTGTAGCCCATAATCCAAACCAAAAAACTGAACGTTTTTCAAAGTTAAAGTTTGCACCAGAAGCTGCACAATATTCTCCTGTAATTGCAAGAGCAGTCTTTACACTCTTTTCTCTGGTACAAAAAAAGGACACGTCGTCTGCATACGCAAGAACCAGAACCTCATAGTAATTTAATGCCTTGGAAATTTTGTTCTTTAAGAATGCTCATACAAAGTGGCTCTAAATACAAGCAGAACAAAAGCGTTGACAAAGGGCATCTTTGTCGTACTGATGATACAAACCTAATCCCATCGGAGAGAGAGCCATTCAATATCAGCCTCGTTGAGCCATTAGTATATCATATCCTGACACCTCTAAGAAGCAGGGATCCGATATTTATATGCTTTAGTGCAGTAAACAGGAATGAGTGATTCACCCTGTCGAACGCCTTAGCCAGGTATAGCTGTACCATTGCGACCTGTCCAATCCCCTCAGCTACACACTCTAGCACCGATCTCGCCACATGAATGTTCGGCTTAATGGACCGGCCCCTGATGCCACATTTTTGATAATCACCGACCACAGATCTTATTCCACCTTGCAAACGGTTAGCTAATAACTTTGCAAAAATTTTATAGTCCAGATTGCATAAGGAGATAGGCCGATATCCGTCAACTTTCTGCAATTTAGTCTCAGCATCGCTTTTGGGTATAAGGACGGTGTGTCCTTTCTACATTGTGGCGGTTAGGTGCCCTACTTCCAAGGCCTCACTGCACACCTGAAGTAATAATGGCGATAACAGGGAACGAAAACACTGATAAAATTAGGCAGTGAGGCCATCCGGGCCGGGCGTCTTGCCCTTCGCTAACGACTCGATGCATGCAGTTGCCTCATAAATATCGATGTTTTCATTTGTAGAATCGTAATCATCCTGATTTAACTGGGGCATTAAAGATACAATTTTTTGGCAGCATCTGTATCCAATGGCTTATGGTCTCGAAATAGTTTTTGATAATGTTCGAAAAACGCTTTAGTTATTAGAGTAGCCTCATTAACAATGATTCCACCATACCCTAAATCTAGTATTTGTTTAGACAGCGCATGTCGGCGCTTATCACCAAGACCCCTACTGCAAGGCTGTTCTTCCAGGAAACGCTGCTCTCGGGCACGCACTAGAGCACCTCTGTATTTTTCTGTGGTGAAAGTTTGTAACTGTGCTTTTGACCTTATGAATATCATCAATATATTGACCCGGATGTAGACATTCGAGCTCATGCAATTCACTCAGAAGTCTACATAATGCTTTGCAATTATTCTTTTCTTTTTCAAAGGCCAATATTGATGATTCTTCGATAGATATCATTTGAGCTTCCTATTTTAATATTTCCCACACAGCAAATAGTGGGAAGTCTTTGCGGCATGAGACATGAGCTATAAGCTCAGCAACACGATTTAGGAAACACCCACGCGAAAGTAATTGGTAATTAAACTTCCACAGCTGTCAGCACATACGCCGACTTTGGTAACGACGTCTGTCAAACGATGCTGAGACTAGACAATGGTCACTAATAGATAGAGAGAGATAATTTAATTGAAAGAAAGCAGAGAGGTCGGCCTGAGCTAAGGCGCTCTAGTCTGCTACGCTGCACAGGGGGAGGGGGAACGGGGACATAAGGTGTGATGAGGGAGGATTATGACATGGCAAGAGGGATGCGCAAAGGTGAAGGCAAGTTCAACACTCTAATGATAAACATTCACAAATGTCATCCATAAAGCCACTATCAGGTTTCGTATCAAGTCTGAAGTCACCAATTCAAGTGAACCTAAAAATAAAGGCGCTAGGACGAAGCTGGTGTGTGGGCCTCCCGTGCGTGAACAGCACAAGCGCCAAACAAAAGATTTATAGCATATAAGGAGCTGCAACAAGCGGCTGTAGCACAGCGAGCACTTGTATGACACATTTAGCGGCCGGATTTTTGAGACCACCGAGAATCAGACGCATTGACCCTACCAGGTGATTCAGCATTTTTTGTACACTCTCCTTCTCATTGTGTTCATCTCCTTGCTTGCCGGTACTGTCACTGGTTTCATTGGCCCTATAATTCTTGGTTTCATGGCGCAGAGGACCACTAGGCCCCGCTGGCATAGCCGTGGGCCTAGAGGGCAGCAAAGGCCATTACATGTCTGTATCAGACGGTGGAGGTGAATGTTTGCCGCGTGCACTCATCGACATTGAATTATCAGTAGACGCCATTACCGTCCTCTATGCACGCACAGGCAGAGGTGGTCGTGGTAATTGTGCCACGCTCGGCAGTTCTCCTGAAATGGTTTTGTGATGCTCCTGTCGCGAGCGTTGGTCACTTTGGCGAACAGATTGAGCAGCCTCCTTAAGTGAAGTTTGGTCTCTTGCTATTTTTCGAAGAATACGAACCTCTTGTTTCATCTTCGGGCATTCCTTCGAAGTCGCTTCGTGAGAGCCAGCACAGCTGGGACATTTAAATGAGGACGCCTCACAGTCGGTGGTATCATGCTCTCCGCCGCAACGCGAGCAGGTGGCTTTGCTTCTAGAAACAGCGCTCACGTGTCCTATCTTGTGGCATTTCCGGCACTGAATAAGCCTCGGAACGAATGGTTGTACTCGGTGTATAACGTAGCCCACTTTGACAGACGCTGGTAATGTCGAAGAAGCAAATATGAACTTGGTACATCGGGAGTGCCCCAAGCGGTAACTCTCAAGAATGCGCGCCGATGACCTCAAAAGACTCTTGAGGTCCGCATGCCTGATGTCAAGCTCAACGTCGGAAATCGCTCCAGTTGTTGTCCCCTTCCCATAAGTAATAAAGGAGAGGACGGGGATTGCGCTTAACTGTGGAATGGTATTTAACTTCTCAAGTATTGCGGAATTTTTCAAATCTATTGTCAGGATGCTCTTGAGAGCGTTGATCCTGATCTCGTTGATTTGCCCAGGGGCCACACTTTCAAGATATTCGGTTAGAAACTGCGTGCTGATAGAGTTCGTGCTGTATGATGTCGAGAGCGGCACGTAAGAAACCATGAAGGATTCCTGCTCACTCTGATTCGATGAAGTCGCCTCAGTCGACATACGGCGCGTCTTCTTCATACGGCGGCCCATGACTTCGGTGTACTCGCTGTCAGAGTCCATGGCTTCTGGCGTTGAGCTCTCCCAGGAATCGAGCTGGTCCGTGCTTCCAAAGGCACGTTGTCCAAAAATGAGCGATGAAGTAGACGACAGACCTTGTTCAGGTGGTCGTGGGAACATCTTATCCTTGATGAAATGGCTCTCACGAAAATGGCAATAACGTAAAAAATGCATAACAGCGAGAGGCCCAGAGCACCAGTGAACTCTGGGCACTTCTTTCTCTTAAGGAATATAGGGTGCACAATGGAACCATAAATAAGAGGTAGCGCGCTAAGTGAAACGTAAATTCGATCAAGCCTTGCATGCGAGGTACCCTGGAAGTGCGTATATTGATATCCCGCCTTTTCATTTTCCCCAATGTCCATAAGCTGATTGTCACATATCAGGCGTTGCAACGCATAACTACTTGGATCATGTCTCAGCTTCAGTGACGTACGATCTTGCGGGTTAAAGTCACCAAAGGGAATCAATGCACGATCAGTACAGAAATGATGTTCACGTAACCCTTTCGCGGCATAAACACACGCAAATCTAAAGCTGGTGCCACTGTTTTTAATATCGCAACAGATTAGGCGCCCTTCCCTATCTGTAAACAAATATACCAAATCACATGGTAAATGTCTAGGCTAGGCTAATTGTTAAGTCTAGGCTAATTGGAGATCTTACCATTCTATGGCCACTGCAGCGCACCTTGCCGGGCACGTCCACTTCTTGTATGATGCCAGGATCAAGCGGTATAACTCTGGGCTGAAGGCGACAGATAGAGGAGAAAGAGAGGGGAGATATAAGGAAGGCAGGAATGTTAACCAGTCAAGAGTATGGTTGGCTACCCTACGCTGGGGAAAGAGAGAAGGGGAAGTGAGGGAAGGGAGAGAGGCTGTAGAGACGGTGCACAGACAGTGCTTGAGTCAAAGGCGCTCGCGCTAACCTGACGTTCTGAGAAAGCACAAAAGGCGAGGACGTGGTGAAAAGCAAGCGACCCCTTGGTGCCCCACCATTCGCCACGCGATCTTCGTGTTCTACCCTTGCGACCAAACCTGTTTCAGCTTCCACCCCCTGACATGATGATGATCTCTTGGCGGGCCCTTCGAAACCAGGCAGTGACAAATTGTCCCCCAGTCTGCTTGAGCGAATACAAGCTTATCTGTACATGCTTATCAGTATAGCATTTTACGTATATCTTAACTTTTTTTTCTTCAAATGTGGCATATATCAAATGACATGTACAAATCCTGTTGACGTAGCTTGCAGGGCTCATAAAGGTAATTCTATTTAGTGGGCTGAGCTGCCTTGGAGTTTGAAGCCTTAGCGTTGAACTGAAGGATAGAAAAAAAGTATTGGCTTGTTAATAACTTCCCTTGCCTTCTTCTCTATGCGCAGTTTGTTTCGGAATAATTTTGATACCTTGCATCATTAAAGCAGCTTTTTATGTGTCACGAAATCTTCTTTTCAAAAATTGAATTAGTTCGGTTCAGAATTCACCATATTTCTTATTTTTCTTTCGTGCGTTTGTCAATTTCTTCTCGCTCTGGAATGCTTGAAGATGCGTTCATTTTCCCAGCACAAGTTTCTTTCTCCTTGCCACTGCTATTAATAATGGCCGCTTGCTTAAAATCCATGATTGTCAAGAGCATGAAAGTAGGTTTGCTACTTCTGACTTCCTTTGAGAAAGGACCCGACTGTCCCGTTACTTTCCCGAAAATATCCATTTGCTGATCTTCATAATTCCTTCTTTTGGTTAAAATCATTTTATTCCTCCATAGTTTCTTTTTATTACTAGGCGCCTTGGTAAGTCTCACTTGATATCGGCAATTTTTTCATTTTGGCCCTGAGCATGTTTCTTTTTTTCTAAGTTCCGCAGTTTAATTTTCAATGCTGCGAGTCTTTATTTCATGAGAATGTTCCGACCGTAATCATTAGCCTTCCCACAAAGCGTCTTCTTCTTAAAATGACTCCTTTACAATTCGCTTGTCGTCTCTCGCCAGTAGTGGGTGAGTGCCAATAGCTGTATTGAAGCAAGAAGAAAGGAAGAGGACGGAACAAGTGGACGCGACGCTTCTTGTCCCTTCTTGGCACTGCACTTGATTCTCAGGTGATTTATCTTTTGGATCAGTTGGTTGCTCTACACTTTTCCATCCTTCGGTGTTTACAGCTACATTGTCAAACTGAACTTGAAAAAAGGGGGTACCAGCGAAACACAAAGGACGCGCACACAAGGAAAAGGCGTTAGATACGGCCGGACGCAAAACTTTCAACTTTACTTCATTGGAATTCGCATTGCCGCACATAACCTCCGACGCATGCGCTTCTTCAACTCCTCCCAAGACATGTGCATTGATAACACCTCGAAAAGTATATTGCCGCATGAAAACAGCCGACGCATGCGCAACTTGTGCTCCTTCCAGAACCTACCCGATAGGTAAGCACGTTCCTTGTTGGTTAAACACAAAGACGTATCACTGACACAACTTTTCTTCTCATTTCTAATCTGAAAGGCATCTAATATTTCCCGCTCGTATCTAGTCTTGCCCATCCCTAAAATGGTCACACGACCAAACAACGGCGCACTTCTTGCACTTCTTGCAGCCGCGGCAATGAACTGCCAAATTTCTGCCCTGGTCCCCGTTTTAAGATTTGTTATGTTCTTGCAAGCGCTTACTAACACACCTACTTGTCTGGCCTTGATAGACTTTACCAGAAGCCAACGGAATGCGGTAAACAACACCAGTCTTGCGCTCCATGAAGGGTGTCACGAGTTCAATTTTACAGTGCCCTCTCTTTGTCCCCTCGTTTCCAATCCTCGCGTGCAGGCTAGCCAGTTTGCAAGGTGCGGAAAATACAGCGCTTACACCTTGCCTTTCAGCCGCATTCTTAATGCTGTGGGATATTTTATGAACGTATGGCATTACTTCTTGTTCTTCCCTCGCTCTGATGTCGGTGACGTCTGGCCTGCAAGACCCTTCACTTTCCGCAATCCGGTTTCAGCAACAGGCCTAATGAGCGAGAGAGGGAAACCTGCTGCGAGCAACCTCTCCACTTGCTGTTTCAGGCTAGATGCCATGTGGGGGCAGCAGCTCTTCTGCACTGCGTCCAGAAGGCGTCCAACCGCTACGCCTCTCTTGACCAGTTTAGACCGATTAGAATCATACGGCATTAGTGCTTTTTCAGTCCGGGGTGAAAGCATCCGGTAGACATGGTCATTGTCGTGAAAGGTTAGTCGTAAGTCGAAGAACCTAATGCCTTCGCTATCCGGCAGTTCGTAGGTGAAATTTAAATCGCTAGAGCATTCCTTAAATCTAGATAAAATACCCTGTGTTACACTACCTGCTATGCCTCCTGGTGAATTGAATGCCTTAAAAAGATAAAAAAAAATCAACATATCTAAACACATAGACCACATGATCGTTGTTCAAAGTTGAGAAAAGGAGGCTGTCAATTTTTGCCAGGGAAATAATGCATAGCACTGGGGCGACGCTAGACCCAATACAAACCCCTTTCTTTTGTAAAAATACGCGTCCTTTAAGCTCGACGAGGGTAGATTCTAAATAACAGGACAGCAGCTCAAAAAATGCTCCAGTATTCATGCCTAATAGGTTTTGAAAACGAACCTCTCCACTAAGTTCAGTCACTTCACGCACCGCTACAAACAATTGGTCGTGGGGAATTGAGCAATAAAGGTCCTCTATGTCGAAGGAAAAGGCCGTGCTGGCTTCACGTAAGTCGTCCTTTAACTCGAATTGAGCGCTGCAGCGACTTGCTTGCTGAATATTTATTCGCTTCTAGCAAAAGCCAGGCTCTGGATGGCATGGGCCCTGCTTCAAGAAATGACGGTAAATGTGTATCACCCTAACTAGGCTATTGGCTCATGAAAATAGTACTTCTACGAAATATGCAAACACCATAAGCCGAGATATTGTTCTGCCGGTACTTTTGAGAACCTCACAACTATTTCTGTGGTACGCCAGATATGATCTGTCTTTGTGGCCTCCACAGGCAGTGCTTTTTAGCATAGACTAAGGGTACATAGCATAGACTAAGGGTACACGACTTTCCTTTATCACAGGTACTGTATGCGAAAGGCCTAGTCGATCTGGTCTTGATTCTGCGAGCTACCGTTTTGGGAGCGGTTTCTGTTTAACAATCTAGCTACATTATAGCCGATGACTCGCCCTCAGAATAAACTCTCGATATTTTGCTACAACAGCGCGCCTTTCTGGCCTGTCGAGGCGCAGCCAGTCGTCTGCAAGACTGAGCGCTTATATGCACGTCGGATTTTAAATGCGTGCGCATTCGATCTACAACCGAAGTTGCACTTTGACAGATTGCGATGGGCTTGAATGTTCCATCCTTATTAGATTATTTTTTTGTCCTCGGCACTATGCATTAGCCACGGAGATGATTTTTGCTCAGTGCGGAATATCTTGGTTTTGCATGAGATAACGATTAGTCTGATAATCCTTTCCCTGCTTTTGTGGCATGTACCGTTGATTTCACTTGAATTTATTCTCTGATCTTTTTTCTTTTTTTGCCTTCGGAGCTCTCCTATGGTGCCTTATTTTATCTCCTGAGATATTTTGCTGAAATTATAGTCTAGCTCATTGGTTCCGCCGGGTTCTTATATCGCAAGCATATTTTTGCCTTCACCTATTTTTAAGAACAATTCTTTGTTTTGCGTTTCTTCCTGCTAACGAATTCATCTCGTACATAAACTACATGTAGCTTTAACACTGGCGTTAAGAAATCTGGTATTTGTAGCTTTGAAGTCATGGCAGGAATTTTCTCACTGCACAAGCTATGAGGTCCGTTTCTCTCCTCCTCCTTCCCCTATTATAGTGTCACGCAGGTGACGGGTGAGCTGCCCGGCACGCAGGCAGACAGAGAGGGAAACTGCGTCGGCGGTAAGCTTGAGGAGAGGTTATTGGGGCGAACTTCTTCCCTAAAGCAAGCGAATAACTTGGTGACGGCGAAAGCAGCAAGCGCGGCTACGCTTTGTCGGACCGAGCCAGCGCAAGCGGTGGCCCCGCTTTTATACATTTGGCGGCCATGATCGAAACGCGTCAAGCGACGCCGCTCGCGTCGCTCGCGTCGAAATAAACGCACGTGGCAATATGTTGCAAACCTTTCCTGTGAGAAGACTTAGCTATCTTAAGTGAGCTGCATGAGTTGAGTCACAATTTATCTCATGTTCGGACTGAACCCCTGTCTCGGTGGGCGGGGAGCGTAAAAGAAGGCCCTGCGGACAATTTACAAATAATCATTCTGAACTAGTGGTCATGTTTGCGTGCTATAGCAATATGATTATCTAATCTCCCAATGGCTTCCGCTCCACAGAAACCCAGAGCATGGCAAAGCACAATGCTGAAGTGTTCGTGCTCGCGAGCCTGCTCGCGTACGTGGCCGCACTGGCGATCGACAAGGCCGACGGCGGCTACAAAGACGTGCTGATCTCCATCCACGATGACGTCCAGCCAGACGAGACTATCGTGGATAACCTCAAGGTATGGAGCACGAACTGAAACTGTTACAACAATCAAAATGTTCCTGCTTTGCCACTTTTTAGAACCTCCCACGACTGTGGAAGTGAAAGTTCATAGCGTTCTCCAGCAACGCCGCCTGCGTAGGTGCTCTGAAGCGGCCGTGTGAACAGGGCGTCGGTGATGAATCAGCATAATTTAGAACAAATAGACGCCTAATACTTTGAAGAGAGTGAGTAGTTGCATTTAAAATTTCGCTGTCTCGCTATCCACCCGATTACTAGGACTACATATATTTAAACAGGCAGAGATGGAGCCACACAGTGAGAAGCTTGCTCAACAGGGAGGACATGCTCTGTCGTGTTTCTACGCATGCTGTCGGTCTGGAAGAAGCAGACATGCTGCGTATCGGCAACGCACATTTAATCTCCAGGTTCCCCTACCATCTCCCGTACATAAGACTTACGAAACAGCAAATCTCCAAATTAGGTGCTCTTCTCTGAGAACGCACAAAACTGTTCCTCGCCCTAACGTTCAGCACCAGGTCTCGCCTACTCACGCACATAGGATGTAATAAATTCGTTTATGAACTCATGTTCGTTCATAAGCGTAGACAAGAGGTACACCTCTCCTTCACCGAGTAAGGCTGACATATTATGGCCCAACTACATTACTAGCTCCGAGCCCAATCCACACCTCTTACCCTGCCGTTACCACTCCACACTCGAATCTATCTGGATGTTAGCGCCGCTCCCCACCCCCCCAAAAGAACGATAACCATGCATCCGGTCAAGCACAAAGGAAGGCATGAACAGGGACTCGCAGACTATCATTGCCTTATCACCACATAGCCGAACCGGACATGCCTGTTTGCGCACGGCAGCACAACAGAAGCAGGATCGGCGGTTGAAGTTATGGAACAGCTCTTACAACTATTGCATACACCCACCCGTTTCTATCGGAGACTGCTGTACAGCAGAGTTTCATGCTATCGCATACGCCATTGCAAATCTACCTACATGACGTCCACAGCATCCTTCTATTATTTTCACTGACCGCATGGACATGTGTCAAAAACTTTTGTGTGATGATCTTCCGACCTCTGTTTCCAAAAGACGCACCTGCATTACCACATAGACCTAGTGTGGACTCCAGGCCATACTGGGATGTTCGGCAATGAGGGGGTAAGCCAGGTTGCCCGAGAAGTTGTCTTCCAGGCTACCAGCATCACAGTGCCTAACCCCACTATGCGACTCACGGATGCCCCGACTACAAAGCCCTGCAGATTGTCTAGGAGCGTTTCCCCGCCTCTAGCACTTGAACTCACCCACCACCAATAAACACTCATATGGCAAACACAAACGAATACGGTGCCCATACTTGTGCGATTTCACTTCCTGCGTAACATTACCGCCGACGACCCACACATATGCATTCACTGTGTAGGCCATCCGAGCATCTCCCAAATCCTATGGACGTGCCCAGCCGAACGCCCGGTGACTTACCATCCCACCTCATTCACGGTGGCTGACTTCAGCTGCATTCGTTGAAGAAGGGCTTTGACACGCGCCTAGGCCAGGAGTGATCTCAAAATTTAACGTTGCGCTGCCGAACCATGCTGGGCCAAGCCCAAGGTGGAGCGGCAGGAGGGCACTGAAGAGCCCCCTCTCAATCATACTATGGGAAAAAATAAAGTAGTTCTCTCTCTCTCTCTCTCTCTCTCTCTCTCTCTCTCTCTATATATATATATATATATATATATATATATATATATATATATATATATATATATATATATCCAAAATCGTTTCAATGACGCGATCCGTGCAATATGCTACATCATCCTGTGTGTACGAGCACAGCCGTCTCATACGCCTATTAGAATTCGCCCAGAGCAAGTGAAATCACACATTCCTTGTTTTTGTAACTGTGATTAAGACAGCACACATAGGAAGTGGTTGAGCTGCATTGGCACACCTGTTTGCAAAAACCTACCCGCATACTATGCATACTCAGGTTACAGCAGAAAGCTCAAGTGTGTCTTGTGTAAGTGTAGATTCCATTTCAGGCATGTTCACGTCCGATGTGAATTAAAGCACCATGCCCTGGTACTTTAGTAGAGGCGATTATGAGCCCCACCTGCAATACCAAGTACATCCGCGCTGACTAAGCCTATAATATATTTGGGTAATGAGGCCACAGTGCAGGTGATATTAACGTGGTATAAGTTATAGTTTGGGTGAAATAATGAGCTATAAGGCTGTATAGAAACACGTCAATGTAATGTAAGCTAGGCAGCACTGTTATAATGCATATTTTAACTAGAGTTAGTGGTGAGACCCTAATTAGACGTTTTCTTGAATATCTACGAACGCACTGCCTATTTCCTATGCGCGCAATATGCACTGCAGGCGAACAACTCGCACGCTGGGCGTGTTTTCCAGTCCATTAACGGGACCTGCCCGTCATGCATACGATACATCTTAACACGCAGGTTCTGCTCCGGGCTTCGTCGGCTTTCCTCCACCGTGCCACATATGGCCGAGTGTATTTCAGGCACGCGATCATCGACTTCCCGGCGACGTGGCCTAAAAGAAGCGTCGCCCGGGGCGTGTCGTCAGCGTTTTTCACTTGGAGCGACGTTCGTGTCGAGAATCCCACACTAATTGATGACGTGCCTGTCTTCGCGGAGACATCGAGGCGCTGCGGTCAGCGGGGAAAATTCATCCAGCTGTCGTCCAGCTTTCTCGCAGGCCTCAACTCGTCAACTACCGAGACCTACGAGAGCGCAGGTACTCGAGTTTATTTTTTTATTTTTATTAATCATTTGATGAGAAGCCATCAAACAAAGGCACCAAGAAAGACATAAGGGAAATTACTTGTACTTACTTAATTAAGGAATGACAAATTAATGGCAATGAAAGAGGATGAAAAAAGAGCGGCAAGTTGTTTCTTCCTCCACTTTCATTGCCATTACGTGCCACCCACCGTCGCTGTGCATACTACCACTTCTCTACGCGACAATGTTCTTCGTAAGTGCGTCCTTCTTCCTCAGTTCTCGCCGCACGTGGTTTACCCAATGCACGGGTGGAAGGTAACTGAGTTAAGATTATGTGGTTTGCCTATAGAGCCCGTGACGCCAAACCGCAGTCCATACTAAACACTGTCTATTCCGGTTTTACTTTATTTATTGCAATATATTTTTATCACAATATGTTTTGACACTTCTCGCGATTAAACGCAGCTGGGGCATACCAGACAACACGCTTTTGCTTTATGCTTCAGCTCTTTTGGTTCTGGGGTGGTCGCCATCTTTTTTGCCTACGCACACAAACCGCCTGAACTTGGCGTATAACAGCTCCGCTGTAATTCTTTATAGCAATCACCGAGGCGAGGCTAGAACGCAAGCGAAAGCGAAAGCTTGCGTGGACAAGGAGCGCGCGGATAAAACATGCTTCCGAGAGCGAGGGTGACGTGACGTCACAGCGATGCCCTCTCCCCTCACGCAACGACTGGCGCACCAACGCGATAAGCAGGCGTTCCTTTTCGCTGCATGCTCTGCTCTGTCGAGGTGTGCACGTGACGTGGCGTTGCAGCCAGTGGGAATTCAGGCGCGGCTTAGCTGCTACAGACGCCGACTTTCTTGCTCAATGGACAGTTTGATGCTTCCGCATTAAAAAGAAAGGAACTTGCCAACTCGCGTTGAAAGTAGCATTGTTGAAGTGAAAGAACGCTGGGGTTTTATTATAAATGAAAATACAAATCTGTGCACAGACAGTGTTTTGTTATAGGTATATGCCTGGTCCCGTCAGTGGCAACCGTATACCAGAAAGTCGCTTATTTCTTCATAGTCAATGTGGGCATCGGTTCGTGTGTATACTGGCTGCGCATATATGGGTGCTGCGTGTGTGCCGAGTTACTGCTACACAAGTAATTGGCTAAGGCACTTTCTTTGGTTCAAGATCAATCTGTGTGAGGGAAATGCCTGTGCCTGAAAAGAGCTTCTATCATTGTTTCGTTAGGAAACCTGTTATAGCAGTATCGCTAAAATCACTTTACGTTACTAGATAAGTACATACAACTTTCCACTACTGTTGCACAAATTGCCTTTACTGTGAGCGATAGTCCTGAGGCAATCAGTTGTTTGCTTTTTTATTAAAGGTTGAGCTTGCCCATTTATGGCTCTGTTATAGACGTGTTGCCAATATATTCCAGAATAATCGCGAATTTCTTATGTAGTCGTTTATTTCCGATGTACCATATAAGGCTGCCCCTTTGTACGGTGCTTAATCTAAGCACTGTGTATTCACTGTACTCAGCTTGAATTGTAGCACCGTTCACGGGCCACGTTAGTGTCATAAAACCTTATTAAAATGACAACCCTCACTTCAGTATTAAGTACGAGGCATTGACCAGAAACATAGTCTTCGCTTTTCTATTTATTGTAGGTCTGCCTGTGTACGGTCTAAGGTGCGACTGACTCTATGTGCTCGAATTTCAGCTGGAGAGCTCACTTCCCGTTGTCGAAGGGGCTAATTTCGCACCATCACCGTGAAACTGGCCACAAATATTTACGATTTTCGCTTTTTATACTTTTTCGGCCACATGTGCCGAGACGGTATCATTGATACGAAAGCGTAAAATGACCCATTGAGTGAAAAAGCCGGCGTCTGTAGCCTGTAGCAGCAAAACTGCTCCCAAAACCGCATTGCCATTGGCTGCGACTTTGCGTCAGGAGCGCGCCTCGACGGTGCAGAGCGGGGGAAGGGGTACATCTGTTGCTACTAAAGCGCCTCAAACTTCGTAAAGTAGCGGCACGCTTTGAAGAATGCCACCTCCTCTTCGCGCGCCTTGGCCGAGGCCGACGGCGCGTCGCTATTGGCCTAATAGCATCACGTGGGCCCTGGCGCCGGGCATCAGCGCCATTTTTGCTCGAGAAGCGTGTACGGAGTGGCGATGAGCGCATGTTGGCGCCGTTGCTACGCTCGAGCAGTGTAGGCGGCGCCACGGTCGAGGAGGGAGCGTGAAAGAGAGGAGAAACGAGGAGGGGTGAAGGTGGAGGAGGAGAATGTCGCTACTTAACGAAGTTTAAGGGGTTTTAGTTGCTACACTGGCAAGCCACGTGTTGCGTCAGGGGAGGCGGGCATCGCCGAGAAGCCCTGTCAGCCTTGATCTCACTCCCGGAAGCATGCGTTATCCGCACGTTCCTTGTCCGCGCAACCTCTCGCCTGCATTCTGACTGCGCCTCAGGAAGTCCAAATCAAAACGCGCCAAGCGTCTCAGCGTGCTCGCTTGCCCGCGACTGACTGACTGAAAAACTTTATTGTTTGAAGTATTTACAGGGAGCGTGTGGAGCAGTCCTTAAGAGGCCGTTCCTTATAAAGACAAGGTGGGCACCTCATTACAGGAGCCCGTTGGCTGTAGCCGCGGCTCGGGCACGGCCGACCAGGGTCTTCTGGCTCGCCAGGTCGGAGCAGCCGAGCAGGGCCGCCTCCCAGTCCTCCCGGATAGGGTTTGGTTTAGGGGGAAGGTGAGGGGTTGATTGGCATGCCCACACCATGTGGAAAATGTCCGAAGATTTTTCCTCATAGTGCAGGCACTTCCCTGTGCACGCAGGGTCGAAATGTTTTTGGATTGCCGGGCTCAACAGTGCTTTAGTATAGAGGCGAAGGAGTAAACGCTCCTCCGCCTTCGTGAGGCCCTTACAGGGCTTAGGAAAGATTGCATGGCCGTATTGGTAGTGTTGGGTGATTTCCTTGAAGGTAAATGCCGGATATGGGTCAGAGTCCGCAGCGACGGGAGATGAGGGCGATGCCCGGAGAGTGAGCGCTCGGGCAGCGGCGTCGGCCGCTTCGTTTCCCTCGAGACTCTCGTGAGCGGGAGTCCATATTATCGTGCGGGACGCGGGGACCCCGAGATAATTGCTGCCTTGAAGTGAGCGGTACGCCAAATAGGGAATAAAGCCCCTTTCGATGTTTCTGCAGGTCCCTCGTGAGTCGCTAATAATGACCCGCGAGTCCTGATCTGCTGCGGCGAGCGCAATGGCCACCTCTTCCGCATGTGTTATGTCTTGTGCTTTGAACGTAAGGCCATTCACCGCGGTGCTTTGGTGGACGACTGCGGCCGGAGGCGTCCACGTGGAATACTCCGTGCTTGTTCCTATAGTGACGTGCCAATGCTTCCGCCCGCGCGAGGCGCCGGCCACTATGGTCGTCTCGTGTCATGTTGGCCGGAAGAGGGCGCACGTGCAGGGCGTATCTCCAGATTTCCGGGATGCCCACGCGCTCTTCCGTCAGTGTTGGATGGTGGATGTGTAGTCGTTCAAGAAGGCGGCGACCCGACGGCGTCTTTGAGAGCCTTGTGTAGTGGTTCGTCAAGTGTGCTTCTCTGAGTTCCGCGAAGGTGTTGACCATTCCCAGGCCGAGGAGGCGCTGGTTGGATGTGTTGATCGGGAGGTCGAGAGCACGCTTGTAAATTTTACGGAGAATCACCTCGAGGGCGTTCTCGTCAAACCTGCGGAGGTGGAGGTAAGGAGTCGAGTACAACACTCGACTGGCTACGAATGCATGCGCCAGCCGCAAAGCGTCTTTGCACCGTAACTCCCCGCGTTTATTGGAAACCTGGTGAACCATGCGGCCCACCTGGTCCCCCACCTTGCGCAGTTTGGCCAGTGTTGTGTCGACTTTGCAGTGTTTATGAATAAAGAGACCCAGTACTCTGACCTCATCGTATTCTGTGATGGGTTCATTTGGTAGGGACAGTTCGATTTTGGTAGTGCACTTCGGCGAGGGGCGAATGTGCACAAATTGCGATTTAGCCGGGGAGCATTGAAGGCCGCAGCGGCGGGCGTAGGCATTCACGATCTCCGCCGCTTGCTGCAGGTTGGCTTCAATGTCTGCTACCGATCCGTGTTTAGCCCAGATGGTGATGTCGTCGGCATACAGCGCGTGCTGTATGCCTTCTACATTCTCCAGCTGAGCCGGGACTTTCAGCATTGCAAAATTGAATAGTAGGAGTGAGTGGACCGCGCCCTGAGGGGTACCTCTGGTGCCCAATTGGCAGGGGCCGTGTTCTTCATCTTGTATCCGGATGTACGATTGCCGGTCGGAGAGAAATTGTTTAACGTACTGAAACGTGTTCTGTCCACAGTTGGTTTGGGAGAGGCGTGTCAGAATTACGTCGTGTGTGACATTGTCGAAAGGCCCCTTCAAATCGAGTGCGAGTACTGCCTTGTCATTGAGGGGGTATTCGACGGGATTTAGAATTTCGCGGTCTAGTTGAAGCAGAACATCTTGCGTGGCCCGGGGCGGGCGGAAACCGAACATGGAGTCTGCGAAAACGTTTTGGTTTTCCAGAAACTCGGACAGCCTATCTCGCACCATAGTCTCCATCAGCTTTCCCGCACAAGACGTGAGGGAGATGGGGCGGATGTTGTCCGTGGTTATGGATTTGCCGGCTTTCGGAATGAAAGTGACCAGGGCGGTCTTCCATTCGATTCGGAGGATTGCCTCACCGAGCCAGATTGAGTTTATGTATCTGACGAGCGCCTCGTAGGCCGGGTCGGGAAGGTTGGCAAGTAGTTTCACTGTATTTTGTCTCTTCCCGGCGCCGTTCCTCGCTTCATTTTAGTGAGGGCCGCCTTCAGGCCGTGGAGCTGGAATGGTTGGTCCAGCTCCACGTTCTCGGAACCTGCATACGAGTACGCTGGCCCTCGGGGGTCCTGTTGTATACAAAGGTATTGATCGCGTAGTTTGCATGCTAATCTTGAGATGTCTCCGTCGAAGCTAAGGATAGCCCGTTGGAGATGTTTTTGTGTGTCGGCTCTGGTTTGAGTCGGATCGATCGAGGCGAGAGAGAGACGCCAGGTGCTCCGGCTAGACATTTGTCTAGCGGCCGTGTTGCATCGGTCCACCCAATTCGAGTCGGCGAGCTGGGCCGTGTACTCTGCTGCTCGTTGGGTGAGCTCGGCGATGCGAATTTCGAGCCTCCGATTGTGTTTTTGGCGGCGCCACCTACGGACGAGGCTGTGCCGCGCCTCCCGTAGGTGCAGGAGGTGGTTGGCGACCTCCAGCGTGGCCTCCGATAGTTGAACTTGAGTTTCCGTCGAACGAAGGTGTGCAACCAATTCTTGTGACCACGCGTGGTAACCTTGCTCGTGGATAGGCGTTCATTGATTGTCCTGTTTCACCGATATATTGTTTCTTACAGAAGTAACATTCAAGCATATAAATAACACCCGAACTTGTACAAGCGAAGCTAGATTTGACTTCATGTGTAGAACTATTTGCGGTGCTTTTAATTTTAATGTCACTTTGAAGATGCCTGCAGGTTTTGCACCTGGGGCGACAACATGCTTTTATTACGGGGGGATGCTGTTGGCTGAGTTTTGCGTGCACTAACATGTCTTTAAGGTTCCTATTTCGGCGATAGGTAACCCTATTCAATGACCACACCCTGGCTTAAACTTCCACCAAAGCAGCCCAGAATCACAAACTGGACGGTGTACAGGAAATATCCAATGTCCATAACACCTCTGAACACAGCTGAGGACTGGGCAAAGGAACTCAAAGTCGCGCACGAAGCCACAACACAAAACATATCCATTAACGTGAAAACAGCTGCAGTCGACCCACACCTTCTGCACCTGTGAGAGGGACGGCGCAGCTTAGCCGAGCGCTGGAAAAATCAAAGACTAAACAGATAACTTAGGGCAAAAATAGCAACGTTAGGGGAACAAGTGAATGAGTATACCAGACAGATGCAAGCGGAAAACTGGCTCCAATTTTGCGATTCACAGAGAGGGACGTTATCCACCGCTAAGACATGAGCTATCTTACGTAGCTAGATAGACCCGGACTCTACAAAGACGGCAACAGCGAGAACGATACGCACCCTAGTAGGTGAATACAAAGGTGACACCGATAAACTGATCCAAGTGCTCAGGGGCAAATACATCAAAACAGGGGGCGATAGCTTCGAATCTCTCGGCTACAAAGGGCTGACAAACAAACCTCTAGATGAGCCCGTTACGGTTGCGAAACTATACGCAGCGGCACAGGACATCAGACGAAACACAGCACCCGGAGGGGACGGCATCCCCAACGCAATGCTGCGCAACCTCAGCAATGAGCAACTCGGACGACTAGTCGACTACTTCAACAAGGGCTTATGGGAAACTGGCACCATTCCACAGCAAGGAAAGGAAGCCACCATAGTCCTAATCCCTAAACCGGGAAAACAGGAAACTACTTAGAACTTGAGACCAATCTCACTTACGTCATGTCTCGGGAAAAAGGGAAAAAGTTTCAAAAAGTGATACTCACCATTATATCGAACGTCACAAATCCCTGTCGTTGTACATGTACGGTTTCCGCAAACATCTTTCAACACAGGAGGTTTTCCTTAGGCTGAGAGACGAAGTAATAAACAACGTGGTAAGTGGAGAAGAAATCATAATGGTGGCGTTAGACCTAAAGAGCGGCATTACACACCATGTCCCATAAGCTCATCATGGAGGAATTAGAAGAAATGGGATCCGGAAAGATAATTTTTGACTACGTCAAAGCCTGCTTAACTGGTAGTACTGCCACGATAGGTTTAGAAGATATAAGATCATCCAAGCTCGACCTCCCCAACAAAGGAACTCCACAGGGAGCTACAGTCTCGCCATTATTGTTTAACATTGGCATGAAAAATTTGGCAAGAAGGCTGCATCAAATCCAAGATCTAAAATTCGCGCTCTATGGGGATGATATCACCTCATGGATGCAGAAAGGATTGTTAGGCCACAAACAAAGCACCCTACAAGAAGCCATCAACATCGTCCAACACTTCGTGGCAGAACACGGCATGGCCTGTGCACCAGAAAAGTCCGAATGAATCAGAGTCCGTGGACGAAACTACCGTAACAGGCCAAACCTACACCTCCAAATAGAGAACCGCATGCTTCCAGAAAAGAGCAAGGTTCGTGTCTTGGGCCTCTGGATACAAAGCAACAGGCGAGCGGAACACACTATCGCGACCCTGAAAGCGACAACTAAGCAAATAGGAAGACTAATAGGCAGAATTACAAGGAAAGGGAGAGGCCTATACGAAGGTGAAACAATACGACTCGTTCAAGCTATTGTCATCAGCCGGATAACTTATGCTCTACCCTATCAAAACTTAAGTCGCACAGAAATCAAGATGGTGGACCAGATCATACGGTACGCGTACAAGGTTGCGCTAGGATTATCAATGAACACCGGAAATGAAAAACTACATCACACAGGAGTTTACAACACCTTTGAAGAGCTCAAGGCAGTGGTTATAATAAATCAGACAGAGCGCCTGTGTCTCACACAAGCCGCACAACAACTGCTGACTTAATTAAGATGTTCCGTGAAACCACCATATTGCACTAACCAAATCCACCAGCTATCAGGCCACATCAGGAAGTAAATGCAAGCCACACCGATACCAAAGAACATGAATGCCGAATACCACAAAGGCCGAAAACAAGCCCGAGCCAAGCAACCTAAGGAAAGCTTTGGGAATAATCAACAAGTGCAATACCCGGACGCCGCTCGGACTGCTAGACGACACTTCATAGTAGCAGTTCGCAACACGCAGCGGAAAAGAGCCGAAATAACGGCCTCAATAAACACAACATGCACAGCCACTGCCGAAGCCTCAGCAATCACGATGGCAATCAAACACAGCGACAGCGCCGGGCACTCGGCACTGGTTATCTCCGACTCTCAAGCAGCATGCATAATGTACATTCAAGGCAGATTGCCACGAATCGCGCTGAGAATCTTAGGCGACGCACTCCGAGAAGAACATGCATTCATATGGTGTCCAGGACCCGAGGGGATCACAGGCAATGAGAGGGCACACTCCCTAGCTCGAGAACTCACAAACCGAGCAGCGAACGAGAGCCCCTTCCAAGATAGTCCACGCACATCCAGAGACACCCTCGAACACCAACGTCGCACGAGAGAGCGCCTTGCCGCCCGCATCGGCAACTGAGGGTACAAGCCCGCGCATACAGAAGGATACAGACACACACCTATTCCCACTTGGGAAGAGCACACCATATGAATCTCACACTACATGCCGGCGCTTGTCCATGGTGTGGTGCGTGGCCGTCGCTGCCACATGTGGTGTGGAAATGTACAAAAACACCACCAGAAGCGAACTCGCCTGAGATGCTTACCTACAATAGGGAGCCGTTGGAGATTCTCCTAGCCCGGCCGGGGCTGGGGGCCTAAAGGGTCCTCTTGGACCAGGCGGAGAGAGTTGCCAGGATCACTGGCGCCCGCTAATAGAGACCCACCCAACCGCTTCCCTCCCACCCTACCCTTTTCCTTATTACCCTCTTCCCTCTCAGTAATTAATAAAGCGTTTTCCTCCTCCTCCTCGTCGTCTAACAAATGCTATCGCTCAGTGCAGGATGCGCCTACATGTGTCGGAATTTCCTGGAATGTTATCGATGGTTTTATTGGTTTTCTGCTGTCGCCGAACCTTGAGTAATCTGAGTGCATGTATGCGCGACGCGAATGGTGTAGAATTACCTGGAAGACACGCTGGCACTAACGATTACTCCATAGGGAAAGAAATTCAACAGGAGGGGACACTCGGCAAAAACGGGCAGCAGGAAACACGTCACGCCTAGTTTCAACTCCCTCCGTTGGTTGACGCGAGCATTAAAAAACAAGAATGTAAAATGAACTTATACTTTGCGATTTATTTTTCTTGCGTTGCCTAGCAACAAGCTAGCGGCACGCCAGACGCACGTGCATACGTCATGCGCCAGACATGCCACAGGAGCGAGCGAGGCCGGCCTCAAATGTGAAGCTCGCGTGCTCGGCGACTCGTCTGTTTTGGATGTAGGCCGTTTTTGGGGCTCCTGGCGTTCCCTTGTGTTCCGTGTACATTTAGACACGAAACCGCTGCACTACTGGACTACAGCAAGGTGAGGAATTTTGTTTCAGTGTCTATCACGCACTTGAATCACATTTAGACTTAGCTCACAAAACTGAACCTATTAGGGACGCAGTTATCGAAAAACAGCTTCGCCGTCCAAGCGTAGTTAATTTGAGTTAATTAATCGTACTGGGAAATGTGTGCGGCATTTTATATGAGTCCAAGCATTATTATAACTTATTTCGGTAGTTTTTGGGCACGCTCGCCGCACCTGGCTTTGTGACGAAAAGCGCCCCGGCCGTGTGACGCGATTTCGCGTGTACTGAATCTTACCGGGACAAGCTTTGGCGCGTTCTGTGACCCCAGACATTATTGTAACTAATGTCGCTACATTTTTGGGGTACTTTTAAAGTGGCGGAGTTAGCGAAATGCAGCTCGGCTGTGTGCCGCAGTTAGTTTCGCGTGTACTGAATCTTACTGGGAGAAGTTCGTGGCACATTCTCTGACCTGAAAAATTATTGTCATTCATTTCGTAACATTTTGGGATACTTTTGAGGCATGCTCGACGCGTCTGGGGTTGTGAAGCTTTTAGCAAAAAAGCAAGCCGGCCGTGATGAGTTAGTATGGCGTGTGCTGAAATTTAGTGGGACAAGTTTCTGACGCTTTTTACGGCTCTGCAATAACATATTCCTTATTTCGGTACTCGCGCTTGCACAAAACGCGACGAGCGATTGCCAAGAGTGATGACACGGGAGTGTGTTGCTTGCGCCGGCAGGACGAGTAAAAGATAACGTCGAGGACCTAAAGAACTTGAGATTTATGTCTTCAGAGCGACTGAGAACAGGCTTTACACCCACGACGCTGTCTTTAGTGCGACTGGAAGACATTCTGAGAACGTGTGACATGGTCCGGCTGAGAGCCTGTGTTGTAGCCACCTCTGTGTACTTGGCGTACCATTGCGTCGACTGAGGCCGAGTTATTTTGGAAACGCGCGGTCACTTGTGCATTTGTGCTCTTAAAGTGAAGGAAGTAATGCCCAGGAAGGCAGGGATGTTTTCTTCATATTTTAGGCATTATTTCGGAGGAGTCTATTTGCTATGAAATGTATGTAAAAGTGAATTCTTCTGTAATGCCGCTCATTCACCACTTACGCACGTTTCGCCTCTACACGCAATATTCCTGTTAGATGAATATACCAAAATGATACATGCTTGTATTTCACTTCTTTTTAGCTGATGGAATCGAGTGGAGCTTCGTACGGCAATGAGTGCTGCTTACCTATTGCCACAACTTAGTATGACTGCGCAAGAAGCCCAGAACCAGAATTTATATACAGCAAAATAAACATTTCATAATTTCTCAACACGTCTTGCCATTTCTTTATGAAATTGCATGTGACACAGATTCGGTGAAGGCTTGTAAAGATCATCCGCAATCATTTTTACTAAATGATAAAACGATTCCGCGCCAAGGCCGAGCGTGGTTCAGCAGTAGAAGAGAGAAAAAAAAATAATAATAAACGCCGCGACGATCAGCGGAGCCGGCGTGGCGTGTACCAGCTGGCGTTCAAAACACGCGCGCCGGAAACCGAAACCGGAAGATGTTAATACCATCCGCTTTGTGCGCTACAGTCAATTCGGCCGCTGGGCTCTATGGGAGCGTCCGTTCTTGTTGCATCTGATTCTCTATGATTACTCTGGAAAGTTCGATTTCTCATGTGTAAAAACCGGCGCGCTTGACCCGCTCATCAGATTTCGACGATCACCGACAGTGTTCGCCGCTATCGTTTTACATTAAGTGTAGCCTGTTTTTGGTGGGCACAGGTTCACCCAATAAAAGTTAGTTTCGCCATTCACAGTATTGCTACTGTGTTTGTTACCGTCACTACAATATGACAGTATGTGAAATTCCGGAACCATGATGTTAAAACCATTGAGATAATGCTATGTTGTGATATCTATCGCGAACAGCAAAACCCGTCTATCGCGGAGAAATCAAGGAAGATTTTAGGCATGTCAGATTTACAAGAAGGGATTGGACTTACGCTAGGGACATGTCTTGCGCTGACTTTCTAGTGAGAACTCTACAAATAATATGAAATGTACAAACTCTTGACATCTGTCTTAGTATTCATGCATTGGATATAAATGCTGAGATGGCCTTGTTCTTAATCCCTTCGTAAGCCTAAACACATAAGAGTTTTCTTATGCATACCTCACACACGCATTCGGGGAACTTAATGCATGAATAGATGGATAAATCAACGGAGATTTTAGGCATGTGGGCTCCGTTGAGCTGGACTTTTCAGAGATAAGGGGGCCTCGCCACCTACAGTATTATCTGATTCAGCTATCTCGGTTGCTTGGTTGCCAACGTGAGGAATTCGAATCCACGGTTATTTTTTTTAATCTGAAGGTGGTAATCTCGAATTCGCTTCCTCCAGCACACTACATCTCTAGGCTTGGAGTGGCGCCTGACGCCGGCAAAAGATGCCGAGGCCCAGTGGGGCTATACTAATCCAGATACAACCAAATTAGGAACACCCACTAAGCTTCCACAAAAGACACTCCCTCACCAGTACAGGAATTGGCCTCCCTGGTGCAGTATTCGGCCACTCGCTCGCAAATAACTCATTCGATCAGCCAATGGCCCACAGTCCCCAGCAGCTGCGCAGCACCTGACCAACGCGGCGGTCAGAGCTGTGGTGCAGAAGAGGGTGCTATGAATTTCTGTACCTGGACAGCCCGCCAAATAAAACTGACCCTCGCAACGTGTAACACCTGAGCTCTCGAGTGACGCTAGCTTAGCAGGACTCTTTGAGGAGCTATCAGGCGTTGTTTGGAATATCATTGGCCTTAGTGAGGTTAGAAGAACTGGTGAGGCTTACACAGTTCTGACTTATGGCCACGTACTCTTCTATAGGGGAGTCCCAGATAGGAAGGAATACGGCGTATGATATCCATTGACGAATTCTAAACCAAGAATGAAAGAGTAGAAGTAGTAGTAATAAAACTTAGTAAGAGGTATAGAATAAAGGTAGTACAAATCTACGCTCCAACCTCCAGTCATGATGATAATGAAATAGATTAGTTTTATGAAGATGTTGAATTACCCAAGAGAAAAGTGCAAACTCAGTATAGTGTAGTGATTGGCGACTTCAATGTAAAAGTGGGGGAAAAGTAGGCTGATGAGCAAGCAACGGGCAACTACGGCATCGATTCTAGGAACACTATAGGAGCGATGCTAGTAGAATTCGCAGAAAAGAATAAGCTGCGACTAATGAACATCTTCTGTAGGAAGAGTAGCAGCAGAAGGTGTACTTGGAAAAATTCTAATGGTGGAACAACGAATCAAATAGATTCATACTTTTTACCGATCCCAGCATAGTGCATGATGTAGAAGTGTCATATAGTTAGTGAGGTCTAGGATTCACCTCAATTTGAAAAGAGAAAGAGTAAAATTGGTCAGGAAAAAACAGGCCAACCTAGACTGAATACGGGTAAAAGCAGACAAATTCAGGCAGGTCCTGGCAAACAAATATGGAGCCTTAGAACAGAGAGATGAAGATGACATAGAGGTAATGAATGAAACGGTAACTAGGCTGGCTTCAGAAGGGGCATTTGAAGTGGGAGGTAACGCACCAATGCAAACAGTGGGTAAGCTCTCCCATGTAACAAAGGACCCAATAAAGAAACGACAAAGAATAAAAGGGTCCAACTCAAGAGATGAGATAGAATTCGCGGAACTGTCAAAACTGATCAACAAGAAGAAGGTAAGGGATACTCGAAATTATAACGTGAGAAAGACTGAGGAAGCAGTAAAAAACGGACGCAGCATGAAATCAGTGTGAATCAGGTAAAATACAAACCAAGATGTATGCACTGAAAGATAAGCAGGGTAATGTTATCAGCAATCTCGAATATATAGTAAAAGCAGCGGAAGAATACTATACTGGCCTGTACAGTACCCAGAACAGCCACAACACCTCCATTCGAAGTAGTATTGAAGAGGTCATAGAGGCTCCTTGTATCATTAGCGATAAAGTTAGAAGGGCCTTGAAAGACATGAAATGGGAGAAAGCGGTAGGAGAAGATAGAATAACACTAAAGTGGAAAGTTGGGCGAGTTGGTATACATTCATAATGAGAACAGCGCGAACAAGAGGACGATGGAGCGAAAGGACACAGGACGAGCGCTGACTCACAACTACGTTTACTGAAGCACACATCAGGTATATAGCGACACAAGCAATCACATGGTCATTCGAGGAACGCACAACCGGGCCACGTGTATACAGGGCATCTGTTACCGTATCGAGCTATCTAGGTACGTCAATTCCTGCTGAGAAAGCGCGATCGAAGGCTAGCTAATGTACCACGTGTGCTTTTGCTCAATGTGGGCTGCTTCCACACTAATCTGATGGATGCATCAGTATGCTTAGGGCACGTGGTGCATTAGCCATCCTTCGATCGCGCTTTCTCAGCAGGAATTAACATGCCTAGATAGCTCGATACGATTACAGATGCTCGGTAAACACGTGTCCCGGTCTTGCGTTCCTCGAATGACCATGTGATCGCTTGTGTCGCTGTATACCTGATGGGTGTTTCAGTAAACGTAGTTGTGAGTCAGCGCTTGTCTTGTGTCCTTTCACTCCGTCGTCGTCTTGTTCGCGCTGTTCCCATTATGAATAGAATAACAGCCGATTTAATCAAAGATTGAGGAGACATAATGCTTGAAAAACTGGTAGCCCTTGATATGAACTGTCTCACGACTTCAAGGCTTCCAGAGAACAGGAACAGTACAAACATTATACTAATCCACAAAAAAGGAGAAAAAGAACTGAAATATAGGTCCATTAGCTTGCTTCCAGTATTATATAAAATATTGCCACATCCTATATGGTCGCCGCGGGTATGTGCCAGGCGATGAAAACGACGTTGAAGTAGCACGCGGGTAGAAAAACAAACAGGCGACAACGACGTCGCGTTGACTGCTCTGATAAAGGACTTTTATACGTCCTCTACGCCGGCTTTCCAATCTTCTCCTAGGCAGTGACACTGGCGGAGGTGAGGGGTAGGATTGCCTCATGGTTGGCACTCCTTCGCGGAGCCATACATCGACCGCGGAATCACCTTCGTTCGTCAAAACTCCTGTTCACCGGTACAGTCGCCACCTGCTAGGCCTGACGTCCGAGTTCAATCCTTTGCAGGACCCTGCAGGAACGCGTCTACCTACTTCCGCCATGGCCACTGCAACTCCATTTAGCTGACACTGCAGAATCCTAAGATCCCAGAAAGTTTCCATGGTGATGCTTTTGAAGATCTCCAAGATTGGTTGGACCAATTCGAGCGTGTCGCCAGTTATAATGACTGGGGCTCCCAGAAAAAGCTGGCTAATGTCTATCTTGCTCTTCAAGACAGTGCGTGGGTGTGGTTAGATAACCGGGAGAGGAGCTTCACCACATGGGATGGCTTCCGCAACCAGCTGCTAGAGACATTCACTAGTAGCGACAGAAGAGACAACGTGCAGCGCCTTCTTGAATCCCGTATTCAAGAACCAAACGAGAGCGTTGCCATTTTTGCAGAAGATATGGCCCGCCTTTTCCGCAGAGCAGACCCTTAGATGGCTTAAGAAAAGAAGTTGCGCTATATCTTGCGCGGAATGAAGGAGGAACTGTTTGCCGGACTCGTGAGAAATCCACCGACGACAGTGGCCGAATTCACTAAGGCGGCCAAAGCTATCGAACGCGCACTACAGCAGCGGTACCACCAATACGATCGCAAGAACTCTTCGGGGAATGCTTCAATGCTACCTGAGAACTGCGGCACGTTTCTGCGTGAAGTCATCCGAGAAACTGTACGAGAGGAGATCAGGCAGCTCGGAATTTCTCTCAAGGCACCAGCGGTGATAGAAGGAAGTTCGACAGGCGTTTTCGTCGCCGGAATGGCAGGCGGTGCCGCGACGATTAAACCACGCAGAAGCTGTGTGTCGGCCACCTCCCGCCATTTCGATGCTGCTGACACCGTCCACCACTACGATGCAGCCATCACCGCCACCCCCGACACCCTATTTTTGACTGCCGCCGCCGCCGCCAGCTGCGGCGTATCGCTGACAGCCGATCGCTGCGCCTGGGTCTTACGGCAAATCCGCTGCCGGCTACTCGCTTCGAAAGACCGAGTTGTGGCACACCGCTCACCGCCGGCTGCTATGCTTCCATTGGTGGCGAAGCAGGACATGTTTACCAGGCGTGTCACTACCGCGCAGCCGGGTATCCAAGATTTCCCAACTGCAAGTACCCTCTGTTTGATGCTGCACGTAACTGTGACGGCAATTCTACAAACTTCCGGCTGGAAGATTCAAGGACGCCTCGATCGCGTTCCCCATCTCCGGCTCATTACACCCCACCGACCCTCGCGATTTTCCTCACGCCTCTAGGGGCATGGCCCGCGCCGGGGAAACTACGAGGCAGCGATCTCCGGGGATGAGATTGCAAACCGCCTAGCTTTCCAAGAACCCCCATCAGCGATGATCGACGATTATAAAACTCCGACGACTCCAACCACACTCCCTTGTAACCGACGCTGTGAGCGCCGATCTTGTCGTTCGCACTGACGGCCACCAAGTGGCCGCTCTCGTCGATACTGGTCCACATTTTTCGATAAGTCTAAAGCTGGCCAACAGGTTGAGAAAAGTGAAGACGCCGTGGACCGGGCCCCACATCAGAACTGCCGGCGGCCAATTGATGACACCAATTCGAAAATGCACAGCCAAAATAGTAATCGCCAGTTGAGCCTTCGTCGCGACCCTCGTCATTCTCTTTGAGTGCTGCAAGCAAATTATATTGGGGATGGATTTCTTGAGACAGTATGGTGCAGTTATTAACGTCCGCAACCTCGTCGTTACATTTTCTACGAGCTCAGATGACGTAGACCCTACGGAACACCAGCGACCCCGCTTATGTTTGGCCGGGCGACGGCGTCAGGCTACCGTCGCGAAGCTGTTCCCTCGTGCCTATGCTCTGCGAAAACTTTCACACAGGGTCTGGCTTCGCTGAACACATCGACGCACTGGTACTAAGTCAAAACGTTTCCATCGTCAGGGCCGTAATTAATGTACTCGATGGACATGCTGAACTCCTACTGACGAAATTTAGCAGGGAACGTCGACACATCGTTAAAGGTGCGGCTGTTGCTTACTTCAAGGAATTTACCCCAATACAAGACAGCCTCTCAGTGCAGCATGCGGCGTCCACCTTGGCTATGCCTGCCCCTGTGGCTGATGTCAGTCCCACCCTATCACGCGTCGAACGCAACAGCCTTCGTGAGCTCATCGATGAGTTGAAGAGCTGATTTTCATTTACGTCACGAGTTAGCCAGACGCCGCTCAATAAGCACTGTATTGTCACCGAAGTCAACGCCAGACCAATTCGGCGGAATCCTTATGGTGTAGCACCGAAAAAGCGCGAGGCAACACAAACACAAGTGAAGATGACGCTTCAGGACGGGATTATTTGGCCATTCAAGACTCCTTGGGCATCACCTGTCATATTAGTGAAAAAGAAGGACCGTAGCCTGCGCTTCAGCGTCAGCTATCGAAAATTCAACCAGATCAAAAAGAAAGACGTTTATCCGCTACCGCGTATCCATTATTCACTCGACAGGCTACGAAACGCACGTTACTTTTCGTCGTTGGACTTGAAAAGCGGCTACTGGCAAACAGAAGTTGATGAGAGAAACTGTGAGAAGACCGCTTTTGTGATGCCCGACGGAGAGAGAGAAATAACGTTTATTTGCACCCGCAAAAAGAGCCCCGAAGAGCCAAGAGTCTTCCTGTCTCTTCGGATTGCTCCTCCCTTTTCATCTGGCTGATGCTCCTTGGAGCTCAGCGGTGTCCAGGGCCATGCGGATGACTTCTCTTTGATCATCTTCCTTCGAGCTGGTCATTAAAGTCTCCCAGGATTGTCTATCCCTATCTGGTTTATTGTATCTAGGACATGTCCATATTATGTGGATCATGTCCGCCTTTGCCCCGCAGTGTTTGCAGTTCATGTTTTCAATGTTATCGTGCCATCTCTTCAGTATGTAGGGGTTGCAGATCACCCCCGCTTGCAGTTGCCCCCATGTTATCTCTTCTTGCTTACTTAGTTTCTTATGCGCCTCTGGCAGTGTTTTCCTTCCCATTCTATAATAAGCGAGAATTTCGCTGTAAGTGTTTATGCCTTCTTCTTTTTGTAGGGGCTCCCTGGCTGGAGAGGCTGCATTGGTGTACCGGTAAATAAGCTCTCGGGCCAATGCGTGCGCTTTCTCGTTGCCGGGCAAGCCTTCGTGGGCAGGAGTCCACATAAGGTTTACTAATTCTTCTGGAATTGGTCCTTTCTCTAGTATGTTGAGCGCCTCTTTGGAGATTCTCCCTGCGGTATAATTCCTGATGGCTGTTTTGGAATCTGACACTATGATTTTGACCCCTTTTTGAGTCAAAGCTAGGGCTATGGCCACCTCCTCTGCAACCTCCACTCTGTTTTGCGGGATACTGCAGCTCTTTGAGTTTTCACCGTTAGCCTGTGTCGTCACTGAGACAAAACCTGGTCTGCTTTCATATTCTGCTGCATCCGTGTAGAAAACCCCTTGTTTTTTATCTAGTGATTTTTGTAATGCTTTAACCCTGTCTTTCCTCCTATCCTGATGCCCGACGGACTTTAGGATTTCAGGTGCTTCCTTTCGGTTTGTGTTCTGAGCCCACAACGCTTCAACGACTAATGGACACGGTACTCTCAGGCCTCAAATGGCAGACCTCTCTAGTGTACCCCGACGACATGATTGTTTTCTCCGCCACGTTCGAGGAACACTTACAAAGACTAAAGACAGTGTTCGAAGCAATACGCTGAGCTGGTCTAAATTTGAAACCTGAAAAGTGCAATTTTCGTTTTGAAGAACTTCAATTCCTCGATCATATTGTTAGCCGTGAATGTGTCCGACCTGACCCTGATAAAATCGCTGCCGTCGCTAATTTCCCAACGCCATGCGATAAAAAGGCCGTGTGACGTTTTGTGCGCCTTTGCGCCTACTACCGACGGTTTATTGCGGAATTTTCGCGCATCGCATGGCCATTAACTCATCTTACCAGAGAACATGTTCCTTTCGTGTTGGGCGAAAACCAGCAACGGGCATTTCACGACCTACGGCAACGGCTGCCAGAAGCCTCCTGTGCTCGCACACTTTGATGAAGACGCTCTGATGATTCTTCATGCCGATGCGAGTAATGTCGGCCTTGGCGCAGTGGTTGTACAGCCGCAAGACGGCACCGAAAGAGTGATCGATTACGCCATCAGGACGCTATCAAGAACGAAGGCTAACTACTGCACTACAGAAAAGAATGTCTCGCACTGGCATGGGTCGGCTTGAAATTTCGCCCATATTTTCGCCCACAACGGTGAAACAACGGTGTCAGTGATGAGTTTCACGCCAGCAACGCGAGGACGCAGAACTGTTTCCTCTTATCGATTACTTAGAGGGAAGGACCAGCAGCGTGCCAAGGTTATTTGCCAGAGGGCTGCCTTCATTTTGTTTGCGTAACGACGTTCTGTATTAGCGGCGAGAATATGGAGTGGCGCCCTCACGGGAGTGACGTTACGGCCAGGACGCCGCTCGCTACGGCTCGCTCGGCGGCCGCGCGCGCTCGTTGCCTTCGTGTATGCTTGCGGTTTGGGTGGCTCGAGCCGTGCTTATTGAAGGGTATGTCGGCTTCTTTCTGCTGCCATGCCTGAACCACTGTTCCTTCTCCAAAAGCGCGTGAGTCGAGAAAGTTTGCGGCTTGGATATCGTAAGCTATGTAGCGTTGAATGGCTCTACTGGTTTTTCAATGCATATATTCGCCGTATCTGTCCATAAATTTTGCGTAAAAAAAGAACGTCTGCAAATTCTACACAGGAAGTTGTGTACGATGCTGCGCTAAATACGTAACATTCCCTTAGTACTTAGCTATGAGAGACACTCCACATGAAAGAAAAATCGTGGTATTTCGTGTCAACGTGTTGTCCGTAGGCCTGAATTCGGAAGAATTGGGGATAAGAGTTAATGGACGATACCTTAGTAACTTGCGATTCGCTGATAATATTGCCTTGCTTAGTAACTCAGGGGACAAACTGCAATGCATGCTCACTGACCTGGAGAGGCAAAGCCGAAGGGTGGGTCTAAAAGTTATACTGCAGAAAACTAAAGTAATATTTAACAGTCTCGGAAGAGAACAGCAGTTTACGATAGGTAGTGAAGCACTGGAAGTGGTAAGGGAATACATCTACTTAGGACAGGTAATGACTGCGGATCCGGATCATCAGACTGAAATAAAAAGAAGAATAAGAATGGGCTGGGGTGCGTTTGGCAGGCATTCTCAGATCATGAACAGCAGGTTGCCATTATCCCTCAAGAGAAAAGTATATAGCAGCTGTGTCTTACCAGTACTCACGTACGGGGCAAGAACCTGGAGGCTTACGAAAAGGGTTCTACTTAAATTGAGGACGACGCCACGAGCTATGCAAAGAAAAATGATAGGTGTAACTTTAAGGGATAAGAAAAGAGCAGATTGGGTGAGGGAACAAACGCGGGTTACTGATATCTTAGTTGAAATCAAGAAAAAGAAATGGGCATGGGCAGGACATGTAATGAGGAGGGAAGATAACTGATGGTAATTAAGGGTTACGGACTGGATTCTAAGGGAAACGAAGCGTAGCAGAGGGCGGCAGAAAGTTAGGTGGGCGGATGAGATTAAGAAGTTTGCAGGGACAACATGGCCACAATTAGTACATGACCGGGGTAGTTGGAGAACTATGGGAGAGGCCTTTGCCCTGCAGTGGGCGTAATCAGGCTGATGATGATGATGATGTTGATGATGATGATTGTGATGATGATGATGATGATGATGATGTGTTGTCCGTATTAGACACTGCCCTGCGAAGCTCTCATCATGATTATTATTACTCTGGTGAGTTGTTCTAATCAAATATGGGCACTTTATTAATGCGTAAAAGACAGTGTTAGCGGCGGATTTCGTATGAAAAAGTTTGCTACTACGTTCACCGTTCCCTGAAACAAGCCCCCATAAAACGATTTGCTCATGGCTGCTAACCCGACGGCGTGTTATGTAGATTACTTACAGGGTTAATTCAAGATACCATAGTAGCAACCACCTGAAAGAAAAGTTTCGTGGTTAAGGTCGAGAGCCAATCAGCAGGCGATGAAATGTTTCATGGTGGCCCTCAGTAGCCTTTATCGACAATATGGCGCAGACCTCGAACAACGTTAGCAACCGACTGTACTTATGGCAAGACACGCATAGTTCGCGAAACCCGTCAGTGCCGTACAAGCTCGAATTGAAACCATAAAGCAGTTTTTTACAGCGCCAGTTGCAATGCCTAAACTACACTCGGAGTACTGCAGGAAAGCTTAGGCTGCATAGAAAAGGAAAATTCAAGCACCTTCTGCTTCACCATGTCTCGATCCAGCGTTGTTTAACTCTACAACCGGATAACTATTCGCTTCGTCAGTACATAAAAGAGAACCTCGGAAACCTGCGTAAGGAAGACACAACAAGCCTTACATATTTCACTTGATTTTTGACCCTCTACCGGGGAATTATATCTTCAATGTGTCCAATACTACTAATGAATGACGGTTAGGCTTCTTTGTGGCTGCAGCCATACAGTCCAAAATTCATATTTCAGAAAAAAATTTGGGCCGAGCGGCCTGTGTCAGATCGCCAAGCAGGTTCGTCATCTATATTCCTCAAGCAATAAACACCAGTAAATTGCGCAAGTAAGTTGAACGTGTAGCACAGTAAAAGGAGTATATATTGGTACATTCCTTTTCGTATTCTGCGAGCAGCTGTAAGCCTAAATTAGTTTTACTTCAAATTACCGCCAATAAACACGTGAAGAACCGCCTAATTTTGAGAAGTAGTTGAAGAAACCAAGTGGGGCTGGTATAACGCAAACTGCAATGTTAGTTAAGTCCCAGTGTTTCTGCCGAGCGTTTCTGTGAAGAAATGCAAAAAAATTCGATATTATACCATGAACTAATCGTCGTTAGAAAACATGTTGTAGCAGATTAAAATGAAGGTAAATGCTGTAGAAGTCATATATAGACAGCGTTTGCGATATATTTGTTGCACCGCTGCTGGTATGGTGTCACAACCGGATTCTTATATGCTATGTTATTGCGGTTGTCGATCCGCGCATGAAAAATCCGCACTGGGCTGGACTGCGCTCCTTCGGGTGGCACTGTAGCGTTGCCTTTGAGAACTGTATTGTCGTCTAAGAAAAAAGCTCTTTGAATAAATTTTCCCGAACGAAGTCATCGTAAAGACATATTTGAGACGACCGCCATAAGTACACAAGCAGAGGGAACGAGGGCGAACAAACGAAAACACTGCAGAAGGCGCCCGGACGCCCCCCCGAACTAGCCACCACACCCGAACTGCAGCAGACGACAAGCGCGAGTACTTGCCCTGACGTCACACGAGCGGCGCTCGCAGCGCCCCTGTAGTTCGTTCGCGGGGCTAATAAAATGAATTATTCAATTATTGGCACCAGCTACCTACTCGTCAATCCCGTATTTCTTCGCGACGAAGCCCTACATGCCTGTCACAACGAGCCAACCTGTGGTCACTTGGGCTACGCCCACACACTGGCAAGAATTAGGCTAAAGTACTGCTGGCAGAGACTTGCGGCGGTCGTGAAACGTTACATCCAGACTTGCGGCGAGCGCCGCAAAGCCCTAACCGGCAAGCCCGCTGGACTGCTGCATCCTGTTCACATACAGCAAGCGCCGTTAGAGCAAATTGGCTTAGACCTTGTAGGACCGTTTCCACTGTCTACTGCCGGCAATAAAAGGATAATCGTCGTCCCAGATTATCTTACTAGATACGCCGAAACAGGTGCTATCCAACCTGTAACAGCAGCCGAAGCAGCGCGATTTTTTGTCGAAGCCGTCGTCCTAAGGCATGGCGCTCCCGCAGTGGTCATAACAGACAGAGGTACTGCGTTCACGGCCGCACTTCTGGATACCGTTTTGCGACTAAGACCATGGCTGATCATCCCCAAACCAATTCGCTGACAGAACGTTTAAATAAGACTCTGGCAGACATGATGAGTATGTACATCGACGTCGACCACAAGAACTGGGAGGAGATTTTACCATATGTTGCATTTGCGTATACCACGGCTCGCAAAGAGACAACGCGCATGACACCTTTGAACTTCGTTTACGGCCGGGTAGTGACAACAATGTTGGACGCAATGCTGCCACACGGGTGCGGTGATGACTAGGCTGCTGCCGAGGAGTTTACGCAACGCGCAGAGGACGCCAGGCAGCTTTCGCGTTTGCGAATCCAAGAACAACAGGACTACGATGCCAGACACTACAATCTTCAGCACAGACCCGTCACGTACAACGTCGGTGACCAGGTGTGCGTCTGGACTCCTGTTCGTTGTCGGGGGCTACGTGAGAAGCTCCTGCGTAGATACTTCGGGCAGTACACTTTTCTGAGCCGCATCAGCGATGTGAATTATGAAGTTGTCCCCGACAGTCATAACTGTCCCAAACGCCGGCGGCATGTACCCGAGGTTGTGCACGTGCTTCGTATGAAGCCATACTTTTCCTAATGACCTCAACTTTGCACCGTCTGTGCACTGCCAGCGGAGGTTGGGGCATCGGGACGATGCCTTTTTTTCAAAGGCGGGGCAAATGCCACATCCTACATGGTCGCCGCGGCTATGTGCCAGGCGATGAAAACGACGCTGAAGTAGCGCGCGGGTAGGAAAACAGACAACAACGACATCGCGTTCACTGCTCTGATAAAGTGCTTTTATACGTCCTCTACACCAGCTTTCCCGTCTCCGACTAGGCCGTGACAATATTCACGAACATCATTTCCAATAAAATAAGGGCAACACTGGAATTCAGTCAACTAAGGCGATAGGCTAGCTTCAGGAAGGGATCATCTACAATGCATAACATTCATGTCATCAATTAGGTAATCGAGAAATCCGCAGATAACATTCAGCCGCTCTATAAGGCTTTAAGAGATTACGCAAAGGCGTTTCATCCAGTACAGATACCAACAGTCATAAGGGCATTGCGTAATCGAGGAGTACAGGACGCTTACGTAAATATATTGGGAAATATCTACAGAGATTCCACAGCTACCATAATCCACCACAAAAATAAGTAGGAAGATTGTTATAAAGAAATGAGTCAAACAAGGAGATAAAATTTCCAATGCTATTCAGTGCGTACTTGTAAAAAAGTATTCAAGCTATTAAACAGGGAAGGCTTAGGAGTGAGTCTCAACGGCGGATATCTCAGCAACCTTCGGTTTGCAGGTGACATTGTCCTGTTCGACAACAGTGGGGACGAGATACCTTGATTGAGAGTGTGTAAGAGTGGGGTTGAAGATTATTATGCAAAAAAGAAAGATAATAATAAATGGGCTAGCAAGGAAACAAGAAATCAGTATCGCCAGTCAGCCTGTAGAGTCTGCGAAGGAGCAGCTTACGTAAATCAATTACAGGGGATCCTCATCATTAGAAGGAACATTACAGAAGAATAAAAATGGGTTGGAGTGCATACGGAAGACATTGTCAGATCCTTACTGGAAGCTTACCATTATCATTGAAAGAAAGGTGTACAATCAGTGCATTTTACCGGTTCTGACTTATGGGGCAGAAACTTCAAGACTGAAAAAGAAGCTCGAGAACAAGTTAAATCAGAAGGGTTTGGGTACGAGCTAGTTGGTACGGATCATTCTTATTTAAAACAGCGCCAAAAAACACGGACAAGGGAGGACACAGGACGAGCGCTGTTTTTTTTTTTCAACTACTGCTGCGCATGCGTCAATGACATTAAACAAAATAAAAGAATCCATAACATGGAGGACACAGGCCAAACTGCTTAACTTCTAAGGAACCTAAGTTCTTTATCGCAAAGTGCAATAGAAGGGGAACTAACACAGGTGGCTCCTAACTGACACATTGAAAATGCCTCAAAGATTTCTCTGGCCATCTGATTGCTGTACCTTTTCAACACACGTGTGTGGTCAAGGAGTGGAGTACAGCCACACTTGGCACAATGAACAGCCAGATTGCTGCCAGTCTTAATCTTGACACAATGAGCATGCTCACGCAAACGTTCATTGACACAGCGTCCTGTTTGCCCTATGTAAGTGCAGCCGCAAGAGGTGGGAATGGAATACACTACATTGGTACTGCAATTTACAGGCTTGGCGACATGTTGCTTATTGCACGGTCCAGGTGTTCTCCGGCTTTCGTTAATTTTTTTGCACATCCTTCCCAACTTGTTAGGCGCAGTGAACACGACCTTTATACCAGCCCGGCCTGCGGCTTTCTTGATGCGATTGGACACACTATGTATATACGGGATCGCAACAGTCTTGGTTAAGACATCACCCGCCTCGCGCAGTTTCTTGGGGGAACGAGCCTCTAGCAATAAAACTTCCGCCAAGGGAAGTGGGTACTTGGCAAAAGTGCCTAGGGTCCTACCTTCAGGAAGGTCTCAGGCAGCTTCCAATAAATGACCCGTTTTTAGTACACAACTCGACAGAGGTAGACCAGTTCCTAAAGGAGTCAAGCATCAAAAGAGCACAGGCATTCTCGGTAGACATCAAGGACCTATATTATTCCCTACCTCAAGATGACCTCTTCGCCGTCGTGCAAGAAGGCATAGAAACGATAGGTGAAGTCCGGTTCCAGAATGCGGTTGGCACCAGCGTCGCCAATTTCCTGGACCTGCTGCAGGTCTACCTAAGATCTACCGTCATCCAGCATAATGAAGAGTTCTATTTGCAAAAGAACGGGATTTGCATAGGCTCTCGTATCGCGCCCATAATGAGTGATCTATTGTTGGCGCACTATGATAGTCTCCTCCAAGAGCAACTCAGCACAATTCCTGTTAAGAAGGTGTTTCGCTACGTCGACGATTTTCTGGTGATCCTTTCTGCCCACCCTAATGAAGCCACAACCCTGGTCGACCAAGTGTTTGAAAAATTCAAGTGCATCTATCGAGGTTTGACGTTCACAAGAGAATTGCCGGAAAAAGGCCAAATCCGCTTCCTAGACCTTGCACTACACCTCCAAGAAGGGCACACGTGTTGGATGTATGCCCCGCGTTCCAAAAAACACCTTCTCCCCTACACACCCAACCATTCTAAAGTGGTGAAGCGCTCCATCGCCCTAGGGGCCCTTAGAAATGCGGTCGTTCGCTCTTGCCACCACTCGATGTCCAGCAGCCTCTCCAATCAAGTCCAGCGGCTTAAAACAAGTGGCTATCCTGAACAACTGCTGTCATCCTTGGCGGAAGTTTTATTGCAAGAGGCTCGTTCCCCCAAGAAACTGCGCGAGGCGGGTGATGTCTTAACCAAGACTGTTGCGATCCCGTATATAAATAGTGTGTTCCATCGCATCAAGAAAGCCGCAGGCCGGGCTGGTATAAAGGTCGTGTTCACTGCGCCTAACAAGTTGGGAAGGATGTGCAAAAAAATTAACGAAAGCCGGAGAACACCTGGACCGTGCAATAAGCAACATGTCGCCAAGCCTGTAAATTGCAGTACCAATGTAGTGTATTCCATTCCCACCTCTTGCGGCTGCACTTACATAGGGCAAACAGGACGCTGTGTCAATGAACGTTTGCGTGAGCATGCTCATTGTGTCAAGATTAAGACTGGCAGCAATCTGGCTGTTCATTGTGCCAAGTGTGGCTGTACTCCACTCCTTGACCACACACGTGTGTTGAAAAGGTACAGCAATCAGATGGCCAGAGAAATCTTTGAGGCATTTTCAATGTGTCAGTTAGGAGCCACCTGTGTTAGTTCCCCTTCTATTGCACTTTGCGATAAAGAGCTTAGGTTCCTTAGAAGTTAAGCAGTTTGGCCTGTGTCCTCCATGTTATGGATTCTTTTATTTTGTTTAATGTCATTGACGCATGCGCAGCAGTAGTTGAAAAAAAAAACAGCGCTCGTCCTGTGTCCTCCCTTGTCCGTGTTTTTTGGCGCTGTTTTAAATATTAACAAGTTAAAGACCGCCCAAAGGGCGATGGAACGAAGAATGTTAGGCCTAATGTTAACAGAGTGGGGGAGAACGGTATGGATCAGAACGCATACGGAGATAGCCGACATTCTTATTGACATTAAGAGAAAAAATGGATCTGGGCAGGTGACGTGTAAGTTAGATAACCGGTGGACCATTAAGGTTACAGAACTGGTTCCAAGAGAAGGGAAGTGCATTCGAGGAAGGCAAAAGACTAAGTCTGGCGATGGAATCGGGAAACTTGCAGGCGCTAGGTTGGAACCGGTTGGCGCAGGGCAGGGGCACTTAGAGGTGGCAGGGAGAGGGCTTCGTCCTCCAGTGGGCATAAAATAGACTGATGATTATTATCACTTTGTACAGGACGTTTAGCACAAATAATTCTAATGTGACATCACGCCGTTTTTCTTGGCACAAATGAAAAGCCGAAGCAGCATATCTTGTAGACTGATTAGATGATGCCAAGGGATGCTTGTATGGTATCCATTATTGTCGAGCGAGAGAGGCAGCCAGTGAACGTATTTTTAATATAGCAATAGCGCCACACCGCCACTCTCCGTTGACAAAGTGTTGATCACGTTTTCTATTTCAGCGTATGCCTTCGTTCACGCATGGGCGAAATTCAGGTACGGTGTGTTCGAAGAGTATGGCAGCATCTATGACGACGACAATCCTTTTACCTACTGCACGCCTGACGGAAAGGTTGGTGGCAATCTTCTGACTTAATTTGTGCGCGCTTTAAAGGAGATAAAGTTACACTCAATTCTTTTATATAGAGATTCCACAAGTCCTCTTAAGTTATGACTAGACAAAGAGAATCACAAAAATACGGGTACATTCACGGATTAACGCTTGCCACACAAGTCATTCGTGACGTGTAGTCTTTGCTATGAAACGGAGCTTTGGTAAATACAGGAAAGGTGCATCGGAAAGAATATACTAAATGGCGAAATGCTCAAAATTCCTTTGAGCGAAGGGATTTAAGTGCACCAATCGAAAGCATAGAAATTTCTTTGTTTTGATCTGTCTAATGCGCTGTGTCTCGATCTAAACATGGCTGCTTGATAGAAATGCACGTCGAGCTGCCGTGGTTGTGCAAGACACCATTTATGCTCACCTTATTACAAACCCAAACCGTCTTGCAGTGTCGTGCAGCGTAAAATAAGGGCATATTACGACAGAATCATTGATCTAGTGTGCGCTAGAATTTGCCAGGATGTCGTGGATGGATGGATGGGTGGATGGAAAAAACTTTATTGTGGTCCATTAGGTCGCACTAGCTTCCTAGCCCGATGCGGGCCACTCCCAAGTTGGGACCGAAAGGCCAAGCCTATCGGCGGCTTCGCGGGCCCGTTGGACTGCCCATAGCTGTTCTTCGAATGTCAAACTGCGCAGAGCTGCGTCCCACTGCGCTTCAGCGTTGTCTTGTCACAGCGTAACTGGGAGCAATGTCATAGCATGAGATTAACATCTGTGGTGTCGTTACATTGATAGTATGTTGTAGGTGTAGAGAACTTGGGATAGATTTTGTTGATTAGAAGCGGTTTCGGATAGGGTCTTGTTTGCAATAGCCTTAGCGTAATGACCTGAGCTCTATTTAGTTTACTGTGTGGAGGGGTGAAGACCCTGCGTCCTATGTAGAAGTGCTTGGTTAGCTCGTTGTACGTGAGGAGGTTATTCCTGCAATCTGGAACCTCAGGATCTTCTTGCCTTGAGGCTGCGCGGTTGGCTATTCCTCGTGCAGCATTGCGGGGAGATTCGTTGAGACTCGCGGGAGCACCGGCGATTTCTCCCATATGAGCAGGAAACCAGATGACAGTGTGGAGTTTGACGAACTTTGCGTCGAGAATGGCTAGGGCCTGTTTCGACATGACTCCTTTGGCAAATGCTCGGACGACTGCCCAAGGATCGCTGTGGATCCTGGATGTCTTTGGGTCTTAAAGTGCCAATGCTATGGCTACCAGTTCTGCAATTTCTGGTTCTGTGGTGCTCGTGGAAACCGAGTTGACTTCACCGTGGCCGTTCAGAAGGACCGCTGTGAAGGCTCGTGTGTTTTACATGAAAGCCGCGTCGACGAAGAAGCGTTCTTCAGTCTGATTTTCAGCTTTCGCTAGTATGGCTTTGGCTCTGGCTTGCTTTCTGCTTTCTTCGGCAGCTCTTTGAGAATTTCTGTAGGGTTACTACGTAGTTCTGTAATTGGTATACCAATCTGTTTGGGGATGTCTAATAAACTTGGCTCTTTCTTGTGCCTCGCCTATTTCCATGAATATTTCAGTTTCTGTGTACATAGGTAACCCAAAAGCTACCTTAATTATCTTCCCTAACAACGAATTGAGTTTGACTCTTTCGGATCTCTGCGACTAGTACATGGCTCCATAGGTGAAGTGACGTAGCACAAAGCCGTGAACTAGTCTGATGACGTTGTCTTCTCCAAGCCCATGTCGGTGGTTAGTTACTCGTTTGGCGAACCTGATTGAGTTGTCCAGTTTCTTAGCGATACGTACAATCATTTTATTATTGGACCAGTTGGCTTCGATCCATCAGCCCAGAACGCGCATGGAGCCTAGCCTTGGGATGACGCTATCGTTGCTGGTATAGAGCAATATGCCGTTCTCCCTACGAGGAAGCCATGCCATCAATTTGCAACCTCGTCGCTTAAGTCGGTATCGTAGGAGTTCCGATTTCTTGGGTAAGCATCGGAGTCCAATTGGAACGAGGTGCTCTTCAGTGACGCTTACAGAGTCTTGGAACCTTTGTTCTACTTCTCCGTCGCTGTTCCCAGTACACCATATTGGGTCGTCATCCGCATAAATCATGTATTCTGTGCCTTCGATGTCTTCGAGTCTTCTGGTGAGACCCATCGTGGAGATATTGAAAAGAGTGGGCAACATGACTGCTCTTTGGGGTGTGCCTCGGTTGGCTAGCTTCATTGTATGTGATGCTAGGTCCCCAGCTTTGAGCGTGGCAATCCTTTCACTGAGAAAGGCTTCCACATATTGATGAAAGTGAATACCCAGACCGAGGTTCAAAATGGTTTTGAGTGTAAACGTAGGGATATTATAAAAGGCTTTATCCATACCTTGTCCCAGTATTGCCATCTGTGCCTAGTCTTGTGGCTCAATATTTTATTCTTATACGAGTGAGATTGGTCATAGATTCTCGAGGCCAAGGGGCTTGCCCGGTTTGGGGATTAAAATGGTGTGAACAGACTTCCAATTGGCAGAAACGTCACCGCCCCTCCACATGTCATTAATTAGTTGCGTCAAGTACTCATGTAGTCGTCATCCACATGGTGGAGCGTCTTGTTATACTGACAGTACCAGGAGCAGATCTTCCGTTGAGGCCCAGTAAATTCACCCTAACATCTTGTACTGTAAACTCAGCATGTGAAGTTGGGATGCTTGTTCCTATATATTCCAATCGAGGAGGGGGCGGCTGCTGCGTGTCCTCGGCGGATAGGTGATAGGATAGGACAGGACTAGCTGTGCAATAACTTCTGACTAGGATAAATCATTCTGTGCCACGTGCAAGATTTTACCTAACGCGTAGCGTTGATTCGATTTTGTGCTGGTTTCGCCTAGTAGGTGCTTCAGTAGATCCTAGGTTCCTCCTTCTCTCATTCCGCCATCTACAGAGTTGCAAACATCATCCCACTGTTGCTTAGAGACGGTTTTGCAGTGCTCTTCTATCGCTCGATTGGTTTCGGCAATTTTCTTTCCCAGCCTACGATTGAGTATCTGAGCCTTCCATCAGTCGAGTAGGCATTGTTTAGCTTCCATGAGGTGCGCCAATCGGCGGTACATCTTGTCGATAAGGAGATCCGTTAGCACCTCTTTAGTCGCGGCGCCAACGTTCTTCCTTAGTTGTGCGGTCCAGATGTGCGGTTCACTTCTCCAATTACCATTTTCTTTCTGATTTTACGGAATTCGTCCAAGTGTGCGACCTGGAATTAGCTTGGTCTATTGTGTCCCATCTCTAACCCGATTGTTAATATATTATGATCGCTACCCAAGTCACGGTGAAATTAGCCCAGATGGGTTCCGAAACGTTGCGAACAAAAGTGAGATCAGGTGTCGTATCTCGACATGTCTATGAGCCACATCTAGTTGGGAATACTTGGTCCGTGTGGAACCGTTTCGTAGGTGCTGACTGCGAAGTCATTGCCTCCAGTTAGGATCAGCCTGATTCTTGAGTACTTGTCCGCGTTGTGTGCTAGCAATCATGATATTCTGCTGATAGTTGGGATATATTACGTCATCGCTGGTCCGCGACGGGTTGAACCCGACCGCTTCAACAATGGCCCTCCCGATGACGCTGGGCCCAGTCTTGGTTATATTAGGTCCTCCCCTTGGTCGGAGCAATCCTAATGTCTTTCTTCGGCGTCTGTAGTCATGCCGGAGTGCGCTCACTATCCGGTTCTTCCATTTATCCCCACTGGTCTTCAACCTGGACGACCCGCTGATGCAGTGGCCAGCCAGAGTCGAAGTGCATACGATGCGGTCTACTCGGCCAGCTACGGCGCTCGATCTCTTCGAAGATGCTGTTTTCCAGCCATTTTCCTCAGTAAACTCTCCGGGGGGTAAACCGTCCCCTTCCACAATCATATCTGCCATCTCCGGCCCTTCCAGCAGCAGCGCCGTTTGGCTCGTAGTCGAAGTTAAGCCTAGCAGAGCGGCGGTGCGGTCCGATCACAGAAATTCTCAGAAAATGGGAAATTTCCACCCACCGTGAAAATCTTGGTATCAGAGTAATCCATGGCAATTTACACGTGGATTGGTACACTTTTTCGGAGGATCGGAGGTGATTTCACGGCTGAAAACATTTGAGAAATTGGGAGCCCATGTTTCCACATCTGCATTGCTCGGCGCTTCTTTTTCTTCCCCAACGGCATGGAGGCTGCTTAAACATAGTCGGCACGCCCTGGAAGAGACGCTGGCTACAATGATGTGCACTGGCACGAACTGGTTGGTGGGGGCGATGCACTGGTTCTTGGTGGAGTTCGCTGGCGCGCAAAGCAACCTCGGCTGGTTCCATATGATTTGCACTTATGTCAGTGTAAAATTCGGTGGAAGAAAAGCCAGCGTAGTGAACAATAAAATTATTGATTCGATGTTACTAGAGGTAGCAGACCGTTCTCCTAAGTGACGATACATTTTGAGGCTCCGTATGTGCGTGTCGCTTCACAAATGTGAAGGTGCACTTAGCAGCTCTATTCATGTATGCACGCTATGACACTAACCATCAGTTTCGTTTCTCGCGTGCGTTTGACTCTGCGAAGCATTGCGTTATTGAAGGAGAATGCTCAAATGCTGCTAATGTATCATGTTTTTTTTTTCTTTTAGGCTTGCGGCAATGGCGAGAACCGCAATGCTTGTACACCTTTTCTCGCTCATTCACCATACTTATGTCAGTGTCACATCTGTGGTGCGTTGCGCGTAATTCTTATGTAGTGGCGTTTTGGAAAATTGGAGGTGTGGACGCCACCGACGACTGCGAGCTATTAGAATGATGTGATGATGACGCTATAAGGAAGCTCCCACAATATTTCAAAAAGACCCCGAGAAGCCGGCCACTGTACGAAATCATGGTGCTAAGAAACCAGCTGAAGCAAGTGTTGGGTTTTCACTTGGTTCATTTTAGTGAAACATGAATAGTATTCTAGTACCCACCAACGCCGCTACACGCGGATGCTAGAGCTCGGCGCTCTCTGTCGTCACTGAAGAAATGACAAAAATTAAGTGGGGTTGCGCGCGCTCGCGGCGCAAGGACGAGACGTGCTTGTCTGTTAGAAGAGCCTGCTACACTGGTCCTCCGGTTCTGGCGCTCCGCTTCAACCCTTGGTTCCTGACGTTGGTGACTCCGGAATACGATATGACCGACCCCAGCTACCTATCGCCCTCACTCAACCTTCCGCCTGACGCTACCTCGGGCCCTCAGGACGTCGCAGCTCTACAGCTTCGCCTGCCCACGTTCTGGCGCAACCACCCACAAGATTGGTTCACCCAGGTCGAAGCGTCCTTCGATCAACACGACATCACCTCGGAGACTTCTCGATATCACCGCTTACTTGCCAACCTCTCTTCTGAGATTGCTCAGGAGGTGGCGGACGTCATCCCTGCTCCTTTGCAGCATGCCGCATACCAGCAACTGAGGCCGAGTATTTTGTACTGCACCTCCGAGAAGCTTTGAGAACGCCGCCCGTTCAGTTGCTCGATAGCATGTGACGGCTCCTTGACTCCAGCAACGTCGACGGGTACGGTGCGCTGTTGAAGGAGCTCTACCTGCAGTGCTTGCCGCAGTCCACCCGCCTTGCGTTGGCTGCTACAAAAGACTTGACCCTTGACCGTCTCGTCCAGCCCGCGGTTCGAGTCCATGGCGCGACTTTTATTTTTGTCGCCACCCTCTCCAGCACCAGAATCACCTATCATGGCGCGCTTAGAGCCCCGGATTGATCAGTTCGCCGTCTCCATCGTCACCCTTTGGGCGTCCTGTGATGACCAGTGCGGCTCCTCCTCACGTTCCAGCCGCTGTCTCCCTTCTCTGAAAAGTCCCTGATCATGCTGTCGACAAAGTTCCTCTACTTGCTGGTATCATTGCACTTTCCAGCACCGCGCCCGCCAGTGCAAGTCCCCATGCCAGTGGTCGGGAAATGCACTGTGAGATCATTGACGGCGGCATGTGACCTCGCCTTACAACCCGACATCCTTTTCATCCTCATGGGTCGTATTTCCGGCCTGCGTTTCCTTGTAGACACGGGTGCCGAGGTCCGCGTGCTGCTGTCCACCAAACGTGACAGCCCTTCTAAGTGGTCCTACGCTCCGCGCGGCAAACTCCATCGCCACGCTTGGTCTATGGTCCCTCACTTTCAACGTTGGCCTGCGGCACACGTTCCGGTGGGTTTTCATCGTAGCCGACGTCAATCAGCGTATGCTCGGCTCTGACTTCTTGACCCATTTCGGCCTCGACGCCAGCATGCGCCTCCGTCGCCTGATTGACAGCAAGAGGAGACTGTCCATCCCTAGAGTCTTGTCTGCTGTCTCTCTCACTGGCATACGCCCGCTGATTCTGCCATACCTGTGCGCTGGCATCCTCGATGACTTTCCTGACACAGCGTAACCCTACAGATTGTCATGGGTGGTCCAACCGTCGCAGCTCGTCTGCACTGCCTCTTAGGTGCGCGTCTGGTCATTGCTAAACGGGAATTCGAGTGCATGCTCCAGATGAGTATTATTCGCCCTTCGTCCAGTAGTTAGGCCTCCCGCTCCACCTAGTGCCCAAGAAAGAACCAGGTGACTGGCGTCCGTTTGGCGACTACCGGGCGCTCAATGCCCACACGGTCCACGGTAGCTATCACAGGTCACTTCACAGGCCACTTCTAAGGATGCAAAATATTTAGTAAAGTGTACCTCGCGAAGGCCCGCCACCGAATCCCCGTTAAGCCTGCCGATATTTCGAAAACAGCCAATACTACAACCTTCGTCCTGTTTGAGTATGTGCGCATGCCATTTCGGCTAGGCAACGTTGCTCAAACGTCGCAAAGACTCATTGCTGAGGTAGCGCGTGGACTCCTGGCTGTATTTGCGTAGGCCGACGACATCCTGGTCGTGAGTGCTAATCCACAACATCATGAACTTCACCTCCGCTAGCGTTTTCAACGCCTTCAACAATTTGCGTTGGTTGTCAACCCCCAGAAATGCGTCTTCACGTCTTCCGAGCTTTTGTTCCTGGGTCACCCCATCTTGGCTCTCGGAATTTGTCCGTTGCCTTCCCACGTCCAGGCAATGCAAGACTTCCCGACGCCCACTGCCCTAGGTCATCTGCGTGAGTTCCTGGGCCTGCTGAATTTATCCCGGCGCTTTATTCCGGACTGCTCCCATTGACTGACCTTCTTCGCAAGACCAAGGGCTGCTCGTTCGCGATTTCCTCGTCTCCAGAATGTGAAGCTGTTTACGGGGCTGCTAAACCAGCCGTCGCCGATTCGGTGCTTCTCATCCACCCGAGAACTAATGTGGCTACTCGCATCATGGTGGATGCTGCCAGTGTGGGCATTGTTGCTGTTCTCCAGCAGCAAATTGACTCCGAGTGGCGTCAACTGAGCTGCTCACTATCTACTCCACCAACCAGCACTTGCTGCACTCTAGGAGCGTCAACCATTTCATTTTCTAACGGGTCATAATCCTGTGGTTAATGTTTTCCGTACAAACTCTTCCAAGTACATCGCACGTGGACTTCGTGAATTCACCTATATATCTGAGTTCACTACGGATATCCGGCCCATCAAAGTGCACCGAAAATTAAGCAGATGATGCTCTCTCCCGCATCACCTCCCTCGGCACTTCTGCGTCAACTGTGGACTGGAAACGTCTAGCTCAGGCCCACATGGACGACCCTGACCTGCAAGCGCTGCGTGATCATCTCTGTTCTCTCTGTCTGCAACTCGTTCATCACCCATTCGTACCTGGCTCACTCTGGTGTCATGTGTCAGCGGCTGCAGCTCACCCTTCATTCCGGCTACCTTCCGACGTGCGGTGTTTTAATCCTTTCGCCATAACTGCCACGTAGCGCCTCGTTACAAAGCGCTACGTCTGACCAAGCATTAACGACGATGTTCGCCAGTGGGCACGTTCGTGCCTCGCGTGCCAGACAGCCAAAGTGACCCACCACACGAAGACTCCCAGAAATTATTTTTTGCCACCTGGCTGTTGTTTTGACCACGCCAATCTTCATTTGCCTGGACCACTTCCTCCCTGTCATGACGGAAGGTACATTTTAACAATGATTGAACGCTTCAACCGCTGGCCTGAAGCCGTGCCCATTCCGATTATCACTGCGGAAACAGTGGCCAAGCCTTCGTTTCAGCATTCGTTTCCCTGTTGGGCTGCCCCGCATCGTGACCACTTATCGCGGCCGGTAATTTGACTATAGCGTCTTCAGTTCTCTTCACCGCGTCCTTGGCGCTAAACACTGCCGTACTACTGCATATCATCCCTGTGTCAGTGGTTTGGTTGAACGACGCCACCGTTAGATCAAGGCTGCCCTCACTGCGCGCTTAGATCTGGAGTACTGGGTCAGCCTACCTTCATATGGCGCTTCTCGGCCTACGCCCTGTCCTTCGTCGCGACCTTAATTGGATGCTCTCCGGCCGAACTCGTCTATGGTACGCCTCTGTGGCTTCAGAGAAACTTGTTCGTTCCTTTGGACCCCTCTTCCCAACCGCTGCAGTACTTCTAATGGCTACAGGACTGCATTAAGCAACTGCGTCCCGTACCGCTTGTATCTACGGACCACAGCATCTTTTTGCATACGGACCTTGCGTCTTCGACCCTAGTTTTTCAGACGAAATGCTGTAAAGGCACCTCTTATGCCCTCCTACGATGGGCCGTACCTTGTCCTCCGCAAGACACCGAAGTCTGCCACCATCATATTGCTGGACACGTAACTTAATGCAATAAAAACCACAGATTCAAGAAATGTGTACAAAGACAAGCGCTACTGACAACTGTTTAACGGAAGTACAGAATTGCATATATATCCTATTGTTACGCATGCGCATACCAAGCAATCAAACCAGGCACATGTGCATCAAAGGCGGTTGCGTAAGAAATCACATTCAGCGTCAAGTAATTAGATAGAAGGCTCACCTATACACCGATCTCTGTTCTTGATAAGGAAGGCCTCGAGTGCAAGTCTAAAAGAGGTGTTACCCCTCTGGCGCAGCAAGGTGGCCTCACAAAATCAAGCGCCACACCCACACGCGGTAATATGAGCCACCATATGTGCGCTCTTAGCTTCCTTTTTACTTATTTTTTGCGCATGTTTCTTTGCACGGTCGTACTCGCAACTCTTGGTTTGTCCGATGTACAGCTGCCCACAATAGTGCAAGGGGATGACATAAACAACCTCTCTAGAGCCCTTCACAGAGAGCTTCACATGGGTTTTATTGGGGGGGGGGGGCAACAAGCTTTCGAAGCTATGCTCTCCTTTGCTGTGAGAGCAGGCGGGGCTGCCGCAGTGAAGCGCTTTGTTCAGGGTTGTGTATTCCATCTCCTTGCACCAATGTGAGCAGCTGTACATCAGTCAAACCAAGCGCTGCGTGAACGACCATTTTAGAAAACATGCGCAAAAAATAAACAAAAAGGAGGCTAAGGGCGCACAAATGGTGATTCGTGTTAACGCGTGTGGGCGTGATGCTCGATTTTCTAAGACTACAATTCTGAGCAAGAGCTGTGGGGCCTCTTCTAGACTTCCACTGAAGACCTTCTTTATCCAGAAGAACAGAGATCGGTGTATAAGTGATCCTTATATCTCAATACTCCATGCTAAATTGGCCTTCTTGCGCAACCGCCTTTAATGTACATGCACCCGGTTTTATTGCTCGGTTGTGCATGTGTGACCAGAGTATATATATATGTACAACTATCTCCTTCGAATAAACAGTTGTCAGTAGCGCTTGTTTTTGTCCACCTTTCTTGTATCTGTGGTTTTTATTACTTGTACAGTTATGGAAAACCAACTAGCCCAACATTCAACTCTTCTAGAATACCATCATATGGTCGCGAAGAGGTGATCTCATTAGACAGCACCAAACCGGCCTACCTCGTGACCCCTTCCACGAAACTACCCGGGTATGTCTCTGGCGTATCCGCGGATATGCATGGAACCAAGGCAGCACCTTCTCCACTTCGTCGACGTGTACGGCCCACCGATGCCAATACGTGCGGACGCTAAAGGTCGGCACTGCAAAAGATGGCGAAAATGAAGTTGGGCAGAGCGTGCTCGCGGCGCAAGTGCAGCACGCGCTAGTTCGTTCTAAGAGTTTGCGACGCTGGTCCTCTGGTCCTGGCGCTCCACTGCAACCTCTCTGTTCCCGACAGTATCAAGTCTATGTAGCCCCAATGCACGTCAAGAGGAATCGTAAATGGGCACGTTGGTAATAATGGTCCATGCTTTATGGCAGTACTTTAGCTGAGTGAGAAGGCAAGAAAGACAATGCGACGGACAAAGAGTTATATGATCTTCTTAATGCGCGATTCTACACAAAGGACAGTACAAGAGAGTGCCATCAGCCTATCTGCTATCTGAAGTTCTACTTTCGTGTCGAAGATTTTATGCAAGCGTTTACTTCTTGTCTCTACGGTGACCACACATAAAATCTGGAACGCCGACGCGACACCCTGTTATAATACATGCTCTTGCCATGCCCGCAAGCCACACTAACCGGCAGTTCTCTAAGACGTAACTACTTGGATGTGTCGATTGGCACACATCCTGATATTAAAATATTGATTTCCTCAGGTGGATTGCGTTAGCCGTATTTCCAAACAAACAGAAAGTAATGGGACTTTCGAAAGAGCGGCGTGTCAGAGCTGGCATCGGCGCGTCTACGAGAAAACACTACATTGAGCATTCATGTAGGCTTTGTTTATATATTGTTGCTCTACTGAACAAAAAGATATATGCATGTCGATTGGCACAGACGAGAGAACTAGCTATGGAAATGGGTAGTAGCAGCCTAACCAGCGTCCGGGATTAGTGTGGTCCTTTTGTGGTTTTACGTTGAAACACAAGCACCTCACTCCCCCCGCACAAAAAAAATCTGTTGTTTTTTGCTTGACTGCGTCCATTTCAATAATGCTATAAGTTTGCTAGTGGTGGCCTAAGCTTTAACTCTGGTCAGAAAAAGCGTAGCAGTTTTCATTATGCATGAAATTTAAACAACACCATGAACAGTGCTTCCAGAAGTTCAGACAATGTGTGCTCTAGTTGTCCGCAGGTTCTGGTGGGGCTCATGTAAGAATTGTTATGCTGAAACAGCCAGATTTGATGATATGCCTAATGCATGCGCGTACCTAAGCTATTATTAGATATTATGTGTTTAAGCGCTGCATTACAGGGATTTCTGCTTGTGCTGTTCGGAGTTGTCGTCTCCCGGCTTTTAGGCATGATATTACGTCAAGTTGAGGACTATACTCAGCTTGTTTCCTTAAAGTGGTGATTTCGAATCCTAGTATTGCTGAATTTAAAAAAGATTATGTGGACTAGAATGCTGTACATTAGCTATCATAGTAAGCTGCATGTGCTGGTATGCAGGCAGCGTGTCCTTTTTTGTCCTGCAGCTGCTCTGTGCACTAGTGCATAGTGCAATACTGGGCGTCTAATAGAGCATGGCATTCAAGACTGGGTCCCAGAGGAACTCAGTTTTGAAGTTGAGAAATAGTTAGCGCTTCATTCGCCAAATTTGTGAAAGCGGGATATGTCCTTCCGAAAAATGTAATTTCAGACTATTTATTGAGGCGACAAAAAAGCCCAAAATAAGGCATTGATTCTTCTCTGGAGCGTGTGGTTAAATGTTGCAGGCGCCATTGCTTGCCACTCTAAACTATCATACATGCTGACATCATTTCGACTTTCCCGTCTATTACCACGATAAGTTGATGTGGCGCCCTCTAACGAGGGACGTCACGGCAAGGACGCCGCTCGCTTTAGCTCGCTCGGCTGTCGCGTGCGCTCGTTCCCTTCGTGCATGCTTGGTGTATTGGGGGCATGTGCCATACTTATCGAAGGATTTGTTGGCTTCTTTCTGCTGCCATGCCTGAACCGCAATTTCTTGTTCAAAACCATGTGATTCGAGAAAATTTCGGCCTTAGATAACGCAAGCTATGTAGCGTTGAAGGGGTCTACTTTCTATTGCAATGCATATTACACGCTGTGTCTGTGCATAAATTTTGCGTAAAAAGAATATCTGCGAATTCAACAGGCGAAGTTCTGTATGATGCTGAGCTAAACACTTAACACCCCCTTAGTACTTAGCTATGAGGGACATTGCATTTTTACATGGAATGGAAGAAAAATCTTATTTGGTGTCGACATTAATCCGCGATAGGGCACTGCGTAGCGAAGCTTTCGTCATGATTCTTATTACTATTGCGAGTTGTTCTAGTTAAATAAGGCCGCTTTCTTAATGCGTCAAAGGAAGAGCTAGGCGCGTTTTGCACGAAAAAGTTTGCTACTATACCTTCACCAGCCTCTGAAACAGGCACCCAGAAAACGCATAGCTCGTGGTGGTTAACACGACGGTAGGTCATCTAATTGCTTCACGAATATTATAACAGCGATCACCTGAAAGAACAGGTTCGCAAATAAGATCAAGAGCTAATCAACTGGCTCTAAGTATGCCGTATCATAGTGGCCTTCATAGTTGCCCTCAGTAGCCTTTATCGACAATATGACATACCTCTCAAGCGGCGCAAGCAACCTACTGTCGTTATGGTGATGCGCGCATTTTTCGCGAAACCCATCATTTCCCGGCAACTTCGAATTGAAACGCTGGTGCAGTGTTTTTACAGTGCCAATTGCAGTGCCTAAACTATGCTCGAGGCACTACAGCGCAGCATAGGCTGCCTAGAGTAGCGAAATTCAAACACATTGTGCCTCACCACGTCTTGAACCTCCGTTATTTGATTATACAAACTGAGAACTATTCTCTTCGTGAGCACATCAAAGAGGAGCTCGCGTATCCGCCTCATAAGACGCCACAAGCGTCACATGAATTCTCTTGATTTTTGACCACCGCGGAATCACGATATGTTCAATATTTTTCCTTTACTACTAATAAATGAGGCTTCCACTTCTTTCTGGCTGCGGCCATGCGATGGAAAAGGCATATTTCAATCAAATTTAGACCGCACAGCTTGTGTCAGTTTTTTAGACAGATGCGTCATGTCGGTTCCTCAAGCAACAAGAACGAGTAAATTACATAAGTGAGTTGAACGTGTAGCACAGAAAAGGGAATAAATATTGGTATGTTTCTTTATGTATGTTGCAAACAGCTGTAAGCCTCAATTTGCTTTACATAAAATTACCGCCGCCTAATATTAACCGCTGAAGAAAGGCCTAATGTTGAAAAAGAGTTAAAGAAATGGTGACGGTAGAACCTAAATAGCAACGTGGCTCTTGTACTAAATAAAAAAGAACAACCACAATGTGATAAGTCGTCGTGTTCCTGCGGAGCGCTACTGTGAAGAAATTCAGAAATTCGATGTTATACCTTGAACTATTCGTAGTGAGCAAACATCTTTTAGCGGGCTAAAATCAAAGTAAATGTTGTAGTAGTCATATATCGCCAGCGTTTCTGAGATGCTTCTTGCATCATGGCTGGTATGATATCATAACTGGATTCTTATCAGCTATTTTATGCATTTATGCTTTGATTATCAACGTTAGCTACGGCCACAAAATGTATGTCCGCGCATAAAAAAGCCGCAGTGGGCTGGTCTCGGCTCCTTCAGCTGGTACTGTAACGTTACCTTTGAGAAATCTATTGTCATCTAGGAAGTAGACTCTTTTAATAAATTTTCGCAAATAAATGCGTCACGACAAAATATTCGAGACGACCGCCATAACTATAAAAGCACAGGAAACGAGAGTGAACAAACGCAAACACTGCAGAAGGCGCCTGGACGCCGCCCGAACTGGAGCAAACGACAGGGGAGGAGTCCGTGCCCTGACGTCACGCGAGCGGCGCTCGCTGCACCTCTATAGGTCGTTCTCGGGGTCAATATGCACGTGCACTATAGACGTGCTAGTTAAGCACGGAGATATGATCCTTGTGCAAGCTCGATTTGCCTGTTATCCTGAATATATCAACAAAGAACAAAAACAAGCGAGAGTCTCTCTCTAGCGCTTGTAATTGTCATATTGAATGAAATGGGTATTTTGAACGTTTTGTACTGCAAGTTTTCCTTCTTCATAGTGGTGCTCATGTGGTTCATTATAACTCAACCACTGCATTCGTCGTCACTAATGGATGGTTGTTGTCTATTTTGTATTAAGGTAAAAAGGGTAGTCATTTGCTTACAATGCAAACGAAAACGAAACAGTGAGGTCCATGTGAATCCCAAAATTGTTTAGTTATGTTCAACGATAAAAGCAGTGATCATTATTGTCCGCGCTTATATTAAGAACACTGCATCGAGACCTGCTTTATGGCATGCCGATATCAGCTAGGAAAAACACTGACTGAGGATCTCGAACAAGCACTATGATCCTGTCAGCATAGTTCATTTGTGACAATGCTTGTAAGCGAAGTTAGTTTTCATGGTAGGCAGTGGTAAAAAGGTTGCCTTTTTTCCTTTACCATTATAGAAAGTTAATTTATTGTAGATGTCACACCATTCTAATGAGCCATTATCTGAACAGATTGAAACTTGACTCGCCATACTGACCCTGCGAAAATGAATGGCGAGCGAAGCTGTTAGAAAACCATTCAAATGCCCTCGATCGGGATTTGAAAAGTTTTATTCTTCTACTTAGTCTTAGCATGACACCGTTGTTGGGCATTACGATTTTACATTCCTCGATGCTCATTCACGCTGCTCTTCGGGAGTCTTAGCGTGGTCGACCCATAGCGGTCTGGCAATGAACTGAATGAGTTGCTAGGCAGGTCTCCCTTTTATATGTGAAGTATTGTGACGTCACTCACTGATGCGTATACTGCTGTTGCCCCTTTCCCCACGTGCAGCTTATGCAACCGTAATATTTACTGTGAAATTCACGCGGAAAAAGGAACGTGCCTCGCATTGTCCACAGGCGCCTTATCATCCATCGTGCAGTTTTGACGCTTGTTTTGTGCTTTTCTTTATTGAAATGAATACTGAGCTGTGTGTTGTATGCCTGATTCCAAAGCAGACATGCCCTTTTTTTTCTGCTTTCTTTTTCTGACGGACACGAAAATCCCGACCATCTAGAGGCTAACAGCTTCGCTGTAAAACAAATGTTTCAGGCGACAGCTGAAGGAGATGAGCAAGAGCAGCTATATTAATACCATGGTCTAATCAAACTTTCAGGATTCCTACATTGAGGTATAGAAATATAATGCAAATGCTATAACTAAGAAATGGAGGGTACGGAAGGTTCTACATGGTTTTTATTGCCTTGAAAGCAAGTGTGCATTCGAACTTCATTGTACTGTGACGAAAGGTATGATATTTACACTTGTACTTGTTTATCTATTTAGGGTGACCCCTTTTCATTGTCTAACAAATGTTATCACTCAGCGCCAGGCGAACCCGCACGTATCGGAAGTTTCTCGAATGTTATCGACGGTTTTATCTGCTGTGTCTTGTCACCGAATCTTGTGTAATCTGATTGCATGTGCGGCTGGAATTGTGTGGAACTGTCTGGAAGACATGCGGAAGGCAGCCATTACTCCGGAAGCTCAATGGCTCATGCATAAAAGCCAATACGCATGACCGGCGGATCATCTTTCAATGATCGCTGACAAAGTTCACCGCTATCTCTGTGCTTTCAGTGTAGCCTGGTTTTGCGAGCAAAGTTCGCCCTACAGAAGTTGTTTTTCATTCATAGAATGGCCGCTGTAATACTCACCAGCACTACTACGTGACATCTGGTGGAGGTGCTAACGCGTTAATGTACCGAACGCACCCCGAAAGCCGTGAGCCAAGGCCGAGCAACGAAGACAACACGAGCGTCATCAAGGACCAGCCAGCTAGCCGCAGGTTCCAAGGGCTGCCCCCACAGCCTTAACTTTTGCCTGAGAAGACCAGGAAGTGCACGGCATCAGCTACAATAACAGCCACAGTTTCGGTGACACCGATCGTGCTGCTGAAGCCCAGGGAGCCACCGACGTTCCGCGGTTCTACATTCTAGGACCGCGAAAGCTGGTTGGAGACGTACAAGGGGGTCGCTGCATTAAACAGCGGGAACCGTGACGTCAAGCTGCGGCATGTCTTCTTCGCATTGGAAGACGTCGCCAGGACGAGGCTCAAGAACCGAAAAGCCCCCTTAAAGACGTAAGACCTTTTCCGGAGCGTCTCCCTGCCGACATTCACAAACGTCGTACACAAAGAGCGAGCCCAAGCTCTCCTAGAAACGCAAATGTAACTGCTTAATCAGGCCATCACAATCTTCACAGACGAGACGGCCCCGTCTCTTCCAGCAAGCTGATCCAGAATTGTCACAAGTGAAAAAAGTCGCGTCTTGATGAGGGGTGTCAAGCAAGAGCTCTTTGCCGGATTGATGCACAACCCACCGATAAGATTGTTGCTGAATTTTTGCCCCAAGCACAACCATTGCGAAGACGCTTGATATGCAAAAATGCATTATAACCGACGAAACTACCTCGACGCTCAAGTACTCAGCAGCGACGACGTGGGAGAGACCATCAGAGCTGTTGTTCGCGAAGAACTGCAGAAGCCCTTTCCAAGGTCTCAGCCTCAAGTGGCCTCAATCGCTGACATAAAGAGGTTGAGCGATCACTTGGGGTTACTGAAGTGCAACCACCATCGCCACAGCTCCAGCCGGAAGCGACGATATATGCCGCCGTAGCCCGCCACCAGATTCTTCATCCGCGCCCGCGCCAGGGCCCCATGACGCCGCGATTGCGTCGCCAATCCGCGGCCAATCCGCGGCCAATCCGCGGCCAATCCGCGGTCAATCCGCCAGCATGTTGGCCAGCGAAACGTCACGACGCAGACAGACATTAGGCACGCCACCGATCGTTTCCGCTCTCTACCATTGCGGAGAATTCGGTCATGTCTACGGCCAATGTCCATACTGCTACATGGAACTGCGAGGCTTCGCCGTCAACGCGCCATGTCCATAGCTTGGCGAGTGCGCTCTTGACATCGCCGAGTACCTCGCCGCCACTCAGTGGAGTTCTCAACGACCGTCCCGTTCGCCGTTACCAGACCACTACCTCTCACCACAGCGCTGACCACAATCTAGCGAGGCCCGGGGCTGGTCCGCAAGTCCATATTCAGAAATCCAAACGCAGCAACTAATGGAGGTACGTTTGCTGTACATCAGAATGCGGAAGATCCTCCGCCGACGATGACAACACTTTAAGATCCAGCTTAGATGGACTTCCTGAACCCACAGGGCGAAGTCATCAACCTGAAGTCGAAGTCAATAACGCTGTCCGAGGATCAGGCAATAGTACTGGACAGCTGTCGTAGTCATCACGCCTTGAGTATGCTCAAAGGTCAAGTGAACATCCCACCTTGCTCCAGCATTGTCATTTGCTTCGGCACCAGAATACCCGCAGACGTAGAAGGCGTTATCAAGGGTGATCAACCTCTACTGCTCGATCCTGAAATTTGCATCGCTCGACGGCATGGAGGAAAAGCGAAAGTGATGCAGACCAACTTCAGCCAAGGGTTGACGAACGTCAACAAGGGCACGACAAACGGAAACTGTAGAAACCAGCAGTACGTGTGTCCTCTCGGGACCCTGCTGCATCTACTACGACGACCACAGTTCCCGAACCAGACTTCGACATGAAGCCATGTCTCACCGCGAGTAAGCAGCAACAGCTCAGTAGTCTTCTCCAACGACACCATGACCGCTTTTTGACGTCATCGAGGATTCGACAATACCAGCTGCAAAGAATTGCATAATAATCGAAGAGTGCCCGGCACTCGGCCAGATCCCTTACCGAATTTCTACGCGAGAACGTGAAGCTATAAGGCAACGAGTTGACGAAATGCTGCGTGACGACATCATCCAGCCACCTAAAAGTCCGTGCGGATCTCTTGTAGTCTTGTTGAACAACAAGGACGGGAACCTACGTTTCTGCATGGATTATCGTCGACTGAACAAGGTCACGAAGAAGGACGTATACCGCCTCCTACGGACAGACGACGGACTGTAGCGAACACTCCTGTGTGCCGCGTGTCACTGATCTCGGGGCTGTGCGGATGTTAGGAGAGATGGATTCGGGACACGCAAGGCAACACCGCAAACAGACTATAATTTAACCAAACTCAAAATGGAAAACTCAAAGCTCAGCTGGCAAAAAGTGAAACTCCACACTTGCGTAGCCTAGGCGAAATTGCCTAGGCGAAATTCAGGCAACCCTAGCCTATGGCTGGCCACGAACATAAAGGAGCGTCCTTGCAGCCTCTGGTCGCTTGTATCCTCCGAGTTCGATGCCTGTCAGATCTTCCTCATCCTGCCTGTCGGATCTTCCTCATCGCCGACGCGGTAGACATCGCTGCCTCGATGTCGGCCGTTCTACGTGTCCGTCTTTTGATGCCAGTGTCCCGAACTCCGTCGGTGACGAGCACTCCGGCCTCGCTGGCTAGGCCTAACGCCGGGTTCCACCGCCACTTCTTCCAGTGCCGACGAGGCGCTCTGGGGACTATCGTACGCACTGGTCCGCCTCTGAAAGCGAATCCTTCTTGGAGTGCCCGGCACCGCCGTGAGGGGCTGCAGCAGGTCCAAGGATCCCCGCTCGAACGTCGCCGAGGTCGACGGCCACACCCTGGATCGTAAGCGGCACGGGCTTGATCGAACCTCCATGGCTCCCGTCGTCAGTGCGATGCTGACGGTCCAACTTTCTAGGCGCAGAACCACGTCCATAATGCCAGATCAGCGCCGCTTCTATCCCGATCACAGCTCGGGTCACGCGCCTCAAGGGCTCGTGCCGTTCGGACGGATCCGCAGACATCGTCCTCTTCCTCTCTTTATTCACCGCATGCCTCTTACATATGACATGGGTCCCCTTTTCAGAAGTTCCCCCCCCCCCCAAAAAAAAAAAACTGCCTTCTGCCGGTCTCCTTGGTGGAGAATTTGGCTCTCCCGCTGTGACTTGGGTGCTCTTTCTTGCGTCGTTGTGGCTCACAACACATCACACCATCACGCACATTTCACAACATGCACAGTTCACAACCGTTTGCGAGTTCATTGTTCCAACCACTTTACATGTGCACACTTATTCGCCCACGTTACACTCTTGACATTCATCACTCCAACGCGCTACTCGTGAAATCCGCCAACCAGATTCTGTGGTCCTTTAATGTACTCTATAAGGAAGCAGTATTCTTTCAAGGTGACCCTCCATCTCATTATTCTACCATTAATTAGCTTAGCTTTGCTCAAAAACTCTAGGGGCTGGTGGTCTGTTTGCACCTTAAATTGTTTGCCAAATAGATAGATGTCGAATTTCTTTATTGCCCGTACAAGGGTGAGACATTGCTTCTCTACGGTAGCAATTCCGTTCTTCATTGTTAAGTCGCCTACTAGCAAATAATACCGGATCGAGTCCCTCGTCTTTCTCTTGCAGGAGTACTGCTCCTAATGCCTTATTGGAGGCATCTGTACGTAGCACAAACTGCTGTATGTCTGGTGCTAACAGCACCGGCGGATTCGCTAAGCTTTTCTTTAGCATTTCAAAGGCTCTTTGTTGATGCTCACCCACTCCAATATGTTGTTTGCCCCCTTTTTCGTCAACTCTATCAACGGTCCAGCTACTTAAGCGTAATTTGGGATAAATTCTGTATAGAATTATGTAAGCCTGAAAAACGATTGCGCTTGTTTCTTTGTCTTAGGCCTGTCCACCACTTGTATCTTGTCCAGGTTACCCTCCTTGGGCTCAACACGTCGCATTCCCAATTTGTGCCCCCAAAAAATTCCACGGTGTTGTACCCTAGCTCGAATTTGGTTGGTTCTATCGTAAACCCTTCGTTCTTTATTCTGAGTAGTAGCTTTTCTAGGGCCTTAAGGTGCTCATCCCACGTATCAGTGGCAACCAGTATGTCGTCAATATAGTGTTCAACGTGCGCCACAACATGTAGTACCCATCTCATCAATCTAGTGAACACTGCTGCCGCTGTCTTTGGACCGAAAGAAATATACTTAAATTGAAACAGTGCTTTTCAGTATGAGAAAGCTGTGCTCTCTTTAGACGCTTCTTCCATAGGAATCTACCAGTATCCTTAAGACAAATCTACTTTTTAGATATATCTCTAATTTGCCACTCTTGCTACCACCACGTCCATCCTGGGGATTGGCTCTGCATCTGGTTTCAATACATTGTTCAAACGTCTGAAGTCAACGCATACTCTACTTGAACCGTCGGCTTTCTTAACCACCGCTAATGGCGCGTTATAAGGAGAATCAGCTCTTTCTGTGGTTATTTCCCTCAACATCTCGTCTATTTCACTTTCAATCACTTCTAGCACTGCCAGGGGCAGTGGATACTGCATTACATGCACTGGTTCTGAAGTCGAACACTGTAGCTTGCACCGCACTACTTCTATCTGTCCGGGACAATCTGAAAACACTTGCTCAAACTTGTGAATCAACCCCCTCAACTTCTCTACTTCTGTTGCCGCTAGGGATTGGTTCACCCTAACTCTCTCTACCCCCATGGCCATCCTATCTATATAACTGTGCACTACCCCGTGGTCTTCATCTTATGCGATCACCATGCAAACTCTAGTCTTTGTCTCGTTCTTCCTCTTTTCTATCTCCTTTCTCTCTTCATACTTTTTCATCATTTTGATGTGGAAGGCCTTCTTGTAGTCCTGAACTGAGACTTCATAGTCCAACTCATTTTTCTTTTGGGTAACTGTAAAAGGTCCCTTCCATTGCTTAAGCATCTTATTATTATGCGTGCGCAAAAGTACCTACACCTCGTCTCCCGGTTCCAACTTTCGGTGCGTTGCTTTGCGTGCATAATATTCCTTCTGTATCTGTTTCGCCTGTGCCACCTTCTCGTGAGCCAATTCGCAGATTGACTCTAATCAGTTTCGGAGTTCTAGTACATACGTGTATGTGGTTTTTTGCTCATTGTCCAATTCCTCCCTGGACCAAAACTCTTTAAGTATGGTTCATCATCATCATCAGCAGCCTGCTTACGCGCAATGCAAAGCAAAGGCCTCTCCCAAACTTCTCGAACTATCCCGGTTATGTACTAATAGTGCAAATGTTGCCCCTACAAACTTCTTAATCTCATCCGCCTACCTAACTTTCTGCCGCCCCCTGCTATGCTTCCCTTCCCTTGGGATCCAGTCCGTAACCCGTAATGACCATCGGTTATCTTCCCTCCTCATTACATGTCCTGCCCATGCCCATTTTTTCTTGATTTCTCTAAGATTTCATTAACTCACGTTTGTTCTCTCGCCCAATCTGCTCTTTTATTATCCCTTAACATTACACCCATCATTCCCATCATTCGTCTTTCCATAGCTCATTCCGTCGTCCTCAATTTAAGTAGAACCCTTTTCGCAAGGCCCAGGTTTCTACCTTGTACGTGAGTGCTGGTAAGACACAGCTGTATGCCACACTTTTCTCTTGAAAGATAATTGCAACCTGCTGTTCATGATCTGAGAATGCCTGCCAAACGCGCCCCAGGCCATTCTTATTATTCAGATTACTTCAGTCTCATGATCCGGATCCGTGGTCACTACCTGCCCTAAGTAGATATATTCCCTTACCACTTCCAATGCCTCGCTACCTATTGTTAACTGCTGTTCTCTTCCGAGACTGTTAGACATTACTTTAGTTTTCTGCAGATTAATTTTTAGACCCACTCTTCTGCTTTGCCTGTCGAGGTCAGTGAGCATGCCTTGCATGCCTTGTACTAAGGTATTCACCATTGACTCTTATCCTCAATTCTTCCCAGTCCAGGTCTCAGAATACCTCCTGTAAACACGTTGTGAATAACATTGGAGAGCTTGTATCTCCCTGCCCGACGCCTTTCTTTATTGGGATTTGGTTGCTTTTTTTATGGAGGACTATGGTAGCTGTGGAGCCGCTATAGATATCTTTCAGTATTTTCACGTACGGCTCGTCTACACCCTGATTCCGTAATGCCTCCAAAACTGCTGAGGTTTCGACACAATCAAATGCGTTCTCCTAATCAATGAAAGCTATATATAAAGGTTGGTTATATTCGGCACATTTCTCCATCACCTGATTGATAGTCTGAATATGGTCCATTGTTGAGTAGCCTTTACGGAATCCTGCCTGGTCCTTTGGTTGACAGAAATGTAAGGTGTTGCTGATTCTATTTGCGATTACCCTAGTAAATACTTTGTAGGCAACGGACAGTAAGCTGATCGGTCTATAATTTTTCAAGTCTTTAGCATCCCCTTTCTTATGGATTAGGGTTATGTTAGCGTTCTTCCAAGGTTCCGGTAGGCTAGAGGTCATGAGGCATTGCGTATACAGGGTGGCGAGTTTTTCTAGAACAATCTACCCACCATCCTTCAACAAATCAGCTGTTACCTGATCCTGCCCAGCTGCCTTCCCCCTTTGCATAGCTCCCAATACTTTATTTACTTCTTCCGGCGTGGCTTGTGGGATTTCCAATTCCTCTACACTGTTCTCTCTTCCATTACCGTCGTGGGTGCCACTGGTACTGTATAAATCTATATAGAAGTCCTCAGCCACTTGAACTATCTCATCCATATTAGAAATGATATTGCCGGCTTTGTCTCTAAACGCATACATCTGATTCTTGCCTATTCCTAGTTTCTTCTTCACTGTTTTTAGGCGTCCTCCGTTCCTGAGAGCATGTTTAATTCTAGCCATATTATACTTCCTTATGTCGGGTGGCTTACGCTTGCTGATTAACATGGAAAGTTCTGCCAGTTCTATTCTAGCTGTAGCGTTAGAGGCTTTCATACATTGGCGTTTTTTGATCAGATCTTTCGTCTCCTGCGATAGCTTACTGGTATCCTGTCTAACGGAGTTACCACCGACTTGTATTGCACACTCCTTAATGATGCCCATAAGATTGTCGTTCTTTGCCTCAACATTAAGGTCCTCTACCTGAGTTAAGGCCGAATACCTGTTCCGTAGCTTGACGGTATTCCTCTTACCGCTAACTCGTTGATCGGCTTCTTAGGTACCAGTTTCTTCCGTTCCCTTCTCAAGTCTAGGTTAATCCGAGTTTGTACCATCCTATCGTCACTTCAGCGCACATTGCCGAGCAGGTCCACATCTTTTATGATACCAGGGTCAGCGCAGAGTATAAAGTCCCGCCATTCTAGTCTAGTTTTCTAGTGTGGCGGGAATAGACATTTCTAGTCCCGCTATTCGGGCTGCTCCACGTCCCCTTTCGGTTATCCCGTTTGCTGAAGCAGGTATTCATTATCGTCGTATTATTTTGTTCTGCAAATTCTGCTAATAATTCTCCCCTGCTATTCCTAGAGCCTACGCCATATTCCCCCATTGGGGCTCACAGCAATGACAACGCGGAGGCACTAAAACGCATCACAAAGAGCACCTTCAACTTCACCAGGGTCATATCACGAGTCTCCAGCAAAAGGGACGGACTGAAAGAGGACAACCTCATGAAAGCATTTCACGCCTTCCTCATCACCCACGTAACCTACGCCGCCCCCTTCGTCAACTGGACAAAGACGGAGCTGAATAAAATTGATACACTAATCAGAACAGGATTGAAAAAGGTCCTAAGCCTCGCTAGAAACACTAGCACGGAACGACTCCTCCAATTAGGGCTACATAACACGGCAACCGAACTCTTTGAGGCACAGCGAAACTCCCAAATTAGTCGGCTCTCAATCTCAAGGCCGAGCATCGAGATTTTACTAGAAGCAGGCATACAGCCCCTCTTCATGCCACCAGAGAAGTCGCAACTATGCACAAACGCCAAGAGATCAATAGTCGTTGGTCCCATCCCACGAAACATACACCCCACCCACAACGAAGCGCGGAGAAAAGCGAGAGCGAAGGCAATCCTTGACAACTTCAAACGTAGCGAATCGCAAGTCCTCTTCGTTGACGCGGCCTGATATTGGAATCGAGGCACCTACGCGGTCTCTGGGGTGGACGCCCATGGCTCACTCGTCAACGCAGCCACGGTAGTTACCAACTTCACTCACGAAGCAGAAGAAATGGCCATCGCGGTGGCTTTTCGAAGTTGCAAAGGAGCGTAAGTCATTTACTCGGACTCAAGAACAGCTATTAGAACCATCTTGTCGGCCCTCGTCTTTAGGAAAGCAGCTACGGTTATCGACACCATCTTCTTCCAAGAAACGGGAGGAGACAACCTTCGTACCCACACATCACATGGTTCCCGGCCCACGTGGGCAAACTTTCCGGACCTCCTGACTGTAATCCGAACGAGCAGGCACACCAACTGGCGCGGGAGCTCACATTCCGCGTCTGCGGTCCGCCCTCTCGCTTCAACCCAGCCTGGAGGGGCCTAGACAACAAAGGCCCGCTCGTATAATGCCCCGAAATCACTTCAAATCATAAGTTATCACGAACAATTTTTCGTCCTCCTCACCCAAAGCTAAAGAAAGCACAGGCCGTTACTTACAGGCAGTTGCAGGCTAGGACATGCATCACACCAACAACACTAAGCAGGATCAATCCTGACCTTCCTACTGAATGCCCACACGGCGGCCACGAATACTACAACTTCGAACACATGCTCTGGCTGTGCCCTGTCAACGCGAGCACGGACTTTCCCGACCAGTCTTCCTGAGACTCAGCTCTGAGAAGCACAGAGCTCATCGCTCGATCAGCTCAATGCTGTCCAGAGGGCCCGGTCCGTCGCCGAAGGACTCTGTCTACCCGCCCCGACCTGGGTGGACCCGCCGGATTGATTTCCCCTCAGGACCTAAATAAAGTTCCAACTCTGTCAAACTCCCCCACTGACTTGTTTCCAGCCTGCTTCTTGCCTACACTGGCGTTGAAGTCGTCAATCAGTATAGTGTATTTTCTTTTGACTTAAGCCATAGCTGATTCCACGTCTTCATAGAAGCTTTCGACTTCCTGGTGATCATGACTGGATGTAGGACCGTATACCTGTACGACCTTCAATTTGTACATCGTAATAAGTTTGACAACAAGGCTTACCACCCTCGAGTAAGTGCTATAGAATTTCTGCATGTTACCAGCTACATCCTTATTAATCAGGAATCCGACTCCTAGTTCTCGTCTCTCCGCTAAGCCCCGGTAGCAAAGGACGTGCTCGCGTTTTAGCACTGTATGTTTTGTCCTCCTAACTTCCCTAAGCCCTGTTATACCCATTTACTGCCCTGTGATTCCTCCAATAACACTGCTACACTCGCGTCACTAGATAACGTTCTAGCGTTAAACGTTGCCAGTTTCAGATTCCAACGGCTACCTGTTCGGACCCAGGTATTCTTAGCATCTTCTGCTGCGTCACAGGTCTGACCGCCACCGTGGTCAGTTGCTTCGCAGCTGCTGGAGACTGAGAGCCGTGGTTTGATTGTTGTATTCATATAGGAGATTGTGGCCAAGTACTGCACCCGGGTGGCCAATCCTGCTCTGGTGATGGAGTGCGTTACCGGTTCTGGTAACCGGGATCAGGCCGCACTCCAGGCCTGCTTAAGAAATTTTGTCAACAAGCGGTTTTTTTTAGTCCGGTGGAAAATTGCGCAGAACCTGGATTCGAACCACGGTCCTCTTGGACGCGAGGCGGATACTCTACCTTTACGCCACCGCTGCACTTTCAGGATGGTTATTGGTCCTCTAATTGCTCTCCCATAAAGCATCTCCAATAGGGGAAATCCTAAGCTGGCCTGTGGCACTTCTCGGTAAGCGAGCAAGAGTGCTGTCAGATACTTATCCCAGTCTTTTGGTCTTTCCTGACACATCCTCGTTATCATTGTTTTTAACGTTCCATTAAATCTCTCTATCCAACCGTTAGCCATCGGGTGGTATGGAGTGGTTAGCTTCTGATCTATGAACAACAGTCTGTTTACTTCCTTCATATCCTCCGATGTGAAATTCGAGCCTCTGTCACTCAAAACATCGCTGGGCACGCCATGCCAAAAATGCTTCGGCCACCTTAATGGTATCTACCGTTTTCAATGCTACAGCATCAGGGTACCTGGTAGCTACGTCCACTAGCGTTAGCACATACCTATTCCCTTTTCCAGATATGGGACTAATAGGCCCTACAATATCTATGGCCACTCTTTGAAATGGCAGCTCAACAATGGGCATATTTCCTTGAGGAACCTTTCCTACACATCCCTTAGCCACCATCTTTTGGCATACCATCACATGATTTCACATACCATTTCACATCACTCTGCACCCCGATCCAAAAGAACTCTTCTGTGATCCTTTGTAACGTGTTCTTTATTCCTTGATGACCTGCCATTACACTATCGTACCCTATCTTCAGTACTGTATCCCTGAGTTCCTTCGGGACAATCAACTGTAGTACTTCCCTACCTGAGCTAAACACACACTTCCGGTACAATAGGTTATTCTTTAGAAACTTCACCACTGTCCTACTCCTTTTCCTTCGCACTTGTTCCCCTATCTTTAGTTCAGACTTTCGTATTGAGTCGTTCTTGTTCTGTAATTCATTAATTTCTGCAGCGGTTACATTTAGTCCCTTAATGGCGGATACCTGCAAAGCTGTCAGAGGTTCGGTACCACTATTTCTTGCTCGCGTTTGTACTGCCGCCGCTACATCTGTCTCTTGCATCTCGTCTTTATGCGCTTCTGAGCGTTCTTTCTCTTCCACATGCTTCCCTTTCCTCTTCTAACTTGGGTCTGGGTCGTCAGCCTCCCGAACCCGAGGTACATTTCCCCCAATGAAATCATAAAGGGGGTCCTCCACACATCTAGCTGTGATTAGTCCTGTAAAAACGGGTTTCGATATTCGAATCCGTGCCTCTGCCAGATATTTAACGGACTTACCTATCAAGATTACTAGTTTAAGGTAGCCGGTTATGCTTTCTGGGGGCACCAGACTCCTTCGAACTAAAATGGCGTTGGCTCCCGTGTCTCTCAAGACAGTAGCCTTGCGTCCTTGTACCGCGCCTTCCACTACAAGCATGTCCTGCTCTATCTGTACATCCCCTCTTGAGCTCGTGATACATTCAGTCTTATGCATGAACCTAGTCGTGCATTCGTCTGCGTTGTTCCCTTTCATTTAGCATAAGCATTCAGCATTTAGCATAACCTTTCATTTAGCATAGACAAGTCCACTTGTCGAAACGTTGGCTCCTGCATTCACCTTGTTCACGTTTTGCTCATCGTCTTGAATTTCAATCTCCCGCATTCCCCGTCTTTTCCCTGGCAAAACACCAGTGTATCGTGACGATTACCTAACACTCGGTAGTGCACCGCTGCATGACCTAACCGGTTACACATAAAATATCTCCGGGGTCTCCTTTGTCTACTACATTGCCCCTGGTTCTTCGTCTCTCCTACTGCTGTAGTGTGCGTATCATTGTCGCCCTTTCACAAATTTCTCAATCCCTGTGCCTGTACGAACTGATCTGTTTTCTCTGCCATCTGCTCCACAGTTTATAGTTTTCTTTCTTTAAGAAATATCGCCGAACTGCTGCTACACCTGGCAAGAAATTGTTCACCCACGACTTTATCGCGAACTCTTTCATACGTTTTGTCCATCTCGGACAGCTCTATCCACCTCTCAAAATAATTTGCTCGACGACATACGAACTGCTTGCCTTTTTCTGAATCTTCCGGCTTACATGACCTAAACTTCTCTCGGAACTCTTCTGCGGTCAACCTGAATCTTTGCAATAAGTTTTTTTCAAGTTGTCATAGTCTAATGACTCCTCTGCTGGCATACGCCCAAAGACACTCAGAGCCTCGCCCCCTAAACAGTCTCAAAGCGTTAGCCCACTCGCTCCTGTCCCAGCCTTGCCCGATTGCTATTCTTTCAAACCGATGCAAATACGCATTCAAGTCATCCCTTCGCTCATCGAAAGGTACCATCAATTTTCCAGGGCAAATCTGTCTTCGCCTGGAAGACGGTGAGCCGGATGACGCCGATTCGGAAGTACTCGTGCCATCACGAGAGCCCGCGCCCATCACTGCTAGCTTTTTGTTCGATTCTAAAATTTCTTTTTCCCTATTGTGCTCTTCGCACGTTCGTTCATGTTGCTTCTCTTTTTCTTGTTGAGCACACTCGAAGAACTTCATCGTGTCGTCCTTTGACAGGTTTAAATCTTTAACCATCGCCGCCAAACGTTCCCACTCCATCTATAAACCATCAAAATCAGTCATAGGGCCGAAATAGAATCCTGGAAATATCCTGGGACGGATACTATCCGAGGACGTATCGTGGTACGGATTCTATTTTGGCAGGCTCGCCCATTTGTGTCGCGAACGGTTTGGTGTGTCGCGTGTCGCTGATCTCGGGGCCGTGCGGATGTTAGGATACATGGAGCCGGAAGTCGCAGGGCGACACAGCAAACAGATATTAATTTATCGAAACTCAATATGCAAAACTCAAAATGCAAAACTCAAAACTCAATTGGCAAAAAATAAAACTCCACACTTTTATAGCTTAAATATGTCGTTATCCTCGCCAACGTTCGTCCTTAGCGGTTCCTAGGCGAAAGTCAGGCAACCCTAACCTATGGCTGCGCAAGAACGCTCCTTCAATGAAGGAGCGTCCTTGCAGCTTCTTCTCGTCGCCTGTATCCTCTGAGTCCGATGCTTGTCAGATCTGCCTAATCGCCGGGGCCGTAGACGTCGCTGCCTTGATGTCGGCCAGTCCACCTGTCCATCTTTTGATGCCGGTGTCCCGAACCCTGTCGGTGACGTGGCACAACAGCCTCTCTGGCTAGGTCTCACGCTGGGTTCCGCCGCTACGCGAAGTGCTGGCTAGACGCCCCGGGGACTATCGCACATGCTGGTCTGCCTCTGAAAAGGGATCCTTCCTTGAGTGCCCGGCACTGCCGTGAGAGGTATGCAGCAGGTGCAAGGAGCCTCGCTCGAACGTCGCCGAGGTCGACGGCCACACGCTGGATCGCCAGCGACATGGGCTTGACCAAACCTCCATGGCTCCCGTCGCCAGTGCGATGCTGATGCTCCAACGTTCTTGGCCCAGAGCCACGTCAATAATGCGAGCTCAGTGCCGCTTCTCTCCCGATCACAGCTCGGGTCAAGGGCCTCGAGGGCTCGTGCCGTTCGGACGGATCCGAGGGCACGGTCCTCTTCCTTTCTTTTTTCGCTGCATGGCTCTTACATATGACACGCACTGCCTCGACTCCGCAACGCTAAACACTTCCCTTCGATGGATCACAAGTCTGGCTACTAGCAAATAGAAGTCGGCGAGAGAGATCGCAAAAAGACCGCCTTCATCACGCTAGACGGCCTCTTTGAGTTCAAGGTTATAGCATTTGGGCTCTGCTCGGCACCTGTAACATACCAACGCGTTGATGGACCCGGCTTAAGCAGGATTGAGGTGGCAGACCTATCTTGTTTCCTTGGACGACGTCGTCGTCTTCGCCGCTAATTTCGACGATCACCTTAGGCGGCTCGCGACAGTACTAGAGGCCATCAAATCATTGCTGGGACCCTTCCCAAAGTCAATATCCGGAAATAAGCGGATCGTCGGGGCGACGGACTACCTGACCCGCTTCGCTGAAACGAAAGCTGTGCCGAAAGGTAGCGCAGCCGAAATGGCGAAATTCTTCGTCGAGAACATCCTGCTGCGACATGGCGCTCCAGGAATCATCATCCTCAACAGAGGAACTACATTTACAGCGGCGCTTACCCGAGCCATACTGCAGTATGGCCAGACAGGCCACCAACTGCCTACCGACCTCAGACGAATGATCTTGCGGAGCACTTGAATAAGACCCTCGCCGACCTGCTAGCAATGTACGTCGACGTCGAACACAAGACCTAGGATGCCGTTCTGCCATGCGTAACGTTTGCTTACAACACGGTGGTGCAAGGAACAACACAGATCCCTCCGTTCAAGCTGGTTTACGGCAAGAACCCGATGATGACTCTCGACGCCATACTGTCGCATGTCACTGACGAAGAGCTCGCCACCTATCTCCAGCACGCTGAAGAAGCTCGACCGCTCGCTCACCTGTGGATCAAGAATCAGCAGAGGACCGACAGCCGACAATGCAACCTTTGACGACGCTACGTCGAGTACTAGCCCGGCAACCGTGTTTGGGTTTGGACCCCAATACGCCGACGAGGACTTAGCGAGAAGCTTTTACGCCGATGTTTCGGACCGTAAACGATCATCCAACGCATACGCGCACTCAACTGTGAGGTCGTGCAAGACGAAATTGCGAAATCACAGGGGCACCGCTCACTACCTGAAATGGCCCACAATGTGCGAGTTAGGCCGTTCTACCAGCGCTAACGAACCTTGGGAATTTACATAGCTGAGTATCGGGCTTTATATTTTTTTTTGGGGGGGGGGGGACTTTGTTACTTACGACTTTTGTTTTTATTTTCTTACTTTTGTTTAATAGGTATCCTTTGTTTTTCGAACTCCTGTTATGGAAGTGCTTCTTGAGAGCGGGAATTGACAAGTGTACTTGTTTATCTGTTTCAGGTGACTCATTTTCACCGTCTAAAAAATATTATCGCTCAGCACGGGACGAGCCCGAAAGTATCGGAAGTTTCTCGAACGTTATCGATGGTTCTATCTGTTGCATGTTGTTACCGAAGCTTCTGTAATCTGATTGCATGTGCGACGAGAATTGTGTAGAACTTTATGGAAGACACGCGGGCGCGAGTGATTACTCTGGAACCTCCGATGGTTCATGTATAAAAGCGGACGCGTTTGACCGGCAGATCAGATTTCTAGGATCGCCGGCCGTGTTCGCCGCTATCACTGTGCTGTGAGTGTAGCCTGTTTTTGTAGGCAGACGTTCGCCCAATAAAAGTTAGTTTCCTCACTCAGGGCCGGTATTTTGTAGCGCTGCCTTTTCCGATTCTATGCTTTTTCAGGCTTTTCGCGCTTGGCCAGTGGTCAGAGCGACGGTCTGCCAACATTATCAACGGGATCAGGCGGCCGTGTGTGATGGATGATAAGAATAGCATAAAATAAGGCATAAGGCATCGCTACAAAATAGCAGCCCAGAGATCGGCCGCTGTGTGATTCACCGTCACCACTGCGTGGCAATATGCTTATTCAACTCTCTGACGAATAACTCGCAAATTCACAAGATTACTCACCCTCCACATCCTTTTCTGTACCGCGTGCGCTCAAACTGGTCCAGACTGACGGAATTGTTTTTTTTTCTTCTTTGCAATGAGTTCTTAGGTGAAAATGGCTACTGCGTCATAAGTTTTTTGTGGGAGTCCCGTTTTTGGGCTGCTTACTGTTTTATGTTGTTATACCAATAAGCCAGCGAAACCCAATTTTACGAATTTTACCTCTGAAGCAAAACTATTTGGGTCTCGAACTTGAGACTGCGGCTTGCGCTTACTTCTGTCGAGTGGCTTGCTGAAAACTTGACTTTCGCATTGTTCTGGTGAAAGCGCGCTGCTATCACATTCTCTCTATTTTCATAAGCGGATTTGAGGTGTTTTGTTCTGTCTCAGAGTGATGTTTAGAGGACAAAGGCCAGTTCGCATTGCTTAGATATATTTTTATTTATTTATTTATTTATCTATTTATTTATAGATACTCCGAGCTTTTACAAGATATTAGCAGGGTTGGAACATACAAGTCCATTCATACAAACATACAGTTCAAGGAATCATGCCGATGGTTGAATTCAACATGGCAAAAGGACAAAATGCATACTTTCAATATATATATGGACAATATATGCAAACTTTCAGAATGTGTTTTCTTTTTACGACTTGCCTTTTTGTGTTGCACTGTTTCAGGTCACCTTGAACTCGTGCTCAAGCAAAATTTTATTCAGGGTTGAAGGAAAATGCGAGATCCGGGAAAACTGCCAGCTTACCGAGAACTGCCAAGTGGTGATCTTCCAAGGAACTGACAACCCGGTCCATTCGTCCATTATGTTTATGCCTTACCTCCATAATGCAAGTATTTCTGTAATATGGGCCTCTTCTAGTACGCATGTCGTTCATATCTACCACAGATTCATTATGCATTTGAGTGCCTGCAGAGAATGCGGCTTTGTGGAAGAAGTCTTTTAAGCTTATTTTATGAGATCAGAATTTTTGTTTGCTCTGCTGAGTTTTTATTTTGCTACCAGTGGATCGCGCGGTGAAATGGTCCCCTCACAATTATGCTTCTTTTACCTTAGCAGTTGAACTAGTCTCAGAATATTGAAGTAACATTGCGAAGAAAAAGGCTATTTGCCTGAAATACAATCAAATTCGTTCCCGCTCAGTACATGAATAAACTATGCGAAAATGGGCAATATTGCGGGACCATGTTTTGTGACAACCTGAACAACATTGTTTTGCGCTGTGCAAATCTAATAAATGCTACAATTTATATTTATTCGCTTTTCAAATAAATATTTATTGAAGTTTATAGAAACTGAAAGAAATCTGCAGAATGTCGAAGACCACTTGCGTTGCAAAGCGTCGGAAACATCTTGGACGCTTTAATTTGTATACTGCAATTATTCACTGGACTAGCGTTTTCAAGTATACATTATAATGCAAAAACACGGTTGCAGTGTAGCGTGTTTCACATATATTCTTACACTAATGATGAGCACCAAGCAGAACTTCCATAGAAGCCCTGCTTAAAGATGATATACCGGTTCTGGCAAAAGCTATAGTCTCACTGTGTTGATATAATAAATATGCTAAATCAAATGATCAGTCAATCAGTAACTATTATACCTTACGCACGAGCAAACCTGATGCTAGAATGTTAGCGCACGCATTAGGTAAAAAGTTTTTTTAAATATGAAAAGATGAAGAAAAGGACGGAACAACTGGACATAATGTGCATGACTAAACACATTAAATATGTAGAAATAAACCGACAACAAAAATTTATGTTCAGTAGAAAATCGAGGAGAAAATGACGAATAATATAATGAACCATAGTACAAAAGCGCAAAGCTCACAAGAAACAATGCGTACTTTAAGCGAACTGGCCGCATAACTACATTGTATTGTGTGGACAGCTGAGCGTTGACTAAGGCAGGCAGGAACATGGAAAGGTCTAAAGGCCTGGTGATTTTGCGTGGCAATTAAAATGCGATACAACTGAATAGTTAAGGTTGGGCAAGGATAGCGCAAAGGCGATGAAAATAGAAAATTAAGGTAATCCCAGTATCATTGGCAATGAAGTGATGGCGGTGAAAATAATCCAACAGTGATAACAATATTGGCACGTGTACTTATGCAATCCGTTGCTCGGGGACTGCATTTCACCCACTAAGAACTTAAACTCATCGCTCAGCACAATTCCTGCAGAGCAGCCGACGCTCTTGACCGGCAGTTCAGATTTTCAACGGTGGTCGACTGTGCTCGCCGCTAGCCTTGAACTTTGAGTGTAACTTGCTTCTGCAAATGCGCACTAGGCAATATTACCGCCAAGTGCACACGCAGCAGTGCGCCATCCAAACACTAGGCTCCGACGACTTCCAAAAGACCATCAGGGCCATAGTGTGCGAAGAACTGCGCAAGATCTCATCACAACCTCAGGTGGCCTCGGTCTCTCACATGGTCTAGAAGCAACTACAGCGATCACTTGGAGTTCCTCAGGTGCTACCGCCATCGCCGCGACCCCAGCCAGAAACGATCACATACACCGCCATAAAGAGCGTTCATCGTCTACTGCTCGATCACGAAATTTGCGTCGCAAGAGGGATCACATGACGGTATGGAGGAAAAGCGAAAGTGATGCTGACCAACTCCAGCCAGGAGTTCAAGCACGTCAAAAAGGACACGACAATCGCATACCTCGAGGAAATTGTGGAAACCAGCAATGCGTTTCCCCTCTCCAATTCTGACACATCCACCTCGACGAGCATAGTTCCTGAAACAGCCTTCGAAATAAATCCAAGCCTCCCCGTGACGTAAGCAACAATAGCTCGAAAGTATTCTCCGACAATACAATGACTGCTTTTCCTCGTCATCAAAGACTCTGCAAATGCGCCTTGCAAAGCATCGCATAATAACCGAAGAATCTACTCGACCACTCCACCAGAGCTGTTGCCGACTGTCGTCGCGAGAATGAAAAGCTATAAGGCAGCAAGTCAACGAAATGCTGCGCGACATCATCTAGCCTTCGAAAAGCCACTGGGCGTCTCTGGCGGTATTGTTGGAAATATGGATGTAACTCTGCCCTTCTGCGTCGATTATCGCCGCTTGGACAAGATCACCAAGAAAGATGTATACCCCGTTACACGCATAGATGACCCATTAGACCGACTCTGCAGAACGGCTCTGTATGCTAAGTACTTTTCGTGAATGGACCTCGAGCCTGGTTACTCACAAATTGAAGTCGACGAAAGGGATCGAGAAAAGACCGCGTTTATCACGCCAGGCAGTATATTCAAGTTTAAGGTGATGCCATTCGGACTTTGCGCCTGCAACGTTCCATCGCGTGATGGGCACAGTCTTGGCAGGACTGAAGTGGCAGACTTGTCTTGTCTCCTTGCATGACGTTGTAGTCTCTGCCACTAATTTCGAAGATCACCTGAGGCGGCATCAGATAGTAGTGGAGGCTATCAAGTCTTCTGGACTCACCCAGAAGCCGGAAAAGTGCCTATTCGCTTGAGATAACCTTCCCATCCATTATTCGATGAACGCCTTCCCAGGAACAATAACTGCTGACGACTTCGCTGAACAGCAACGAGTGGATCCGGAGTTCGAAGCCTTGTGGAGTACTCAGATTGCAATACCGACGTTGTCCTTAGTGTTCTATTCTAAGCAGAAGACAGACGCTTCGGTGGCAGCAACGCAAAAAGCCCTTTATTCAAAGCAGCAGCGCACTTTTATAGATAACACTGCATGCCGGTCCGGCACACGTCACTCACGGTACAATCTTATCATACCGCCTGGCCGATACAGTACACGTAGGGCATTTCAGCGTGGACTGTCTTCATTTTCCTTGCGCAACGACGTCCTCGTAAAAAAGAACGCCCCAGTCCGCGCAAGCCACCTTCTCCTTGTTCCAGCAGCACTTTGGCTTCAGCAGCACGCCCTGCATGACGATCAGATTGCCGGGCACATTGGGTTATCCCGTAGGCTTGCAAGAATACAAGAGAAGTACTTCTCGCCCCTTTTGACCGCCGACGTCGCCCATTACGTCAAGACATGCTGAGACTCTCAGCTATTTAAGGCACTACTAAAAAGTCCAGCTAGTTTACTACAGCCGATCGAGCCTCCTTACCTTCCGTTTGAGAAGGTGAGGATGAATTTGTTGGGTCCCATTCCGACGTCAACCTCTGGAAACAAGTGTATCGTCGTGGCTACCGACTACCTTACCGGCTACGCCGAAACGAAATCCCTGCCCAAAGGTAGTGCACGGAATTAGCCAACTTTTTCATCGAAAACCTCCCGACGAGGCATGGTGCGCCAGGAGTTCTGATTACTGACAGAGGAACGGCTTTCACAGCTGAGCTGACTCAAGCCATACTGCAGTATAGTCAGACAAGTCACCGGATTAGCACTGCCTACCACCCGCAACCGAAGAGCCTAATGGAACATCTCAACAACACGCTCACCAACATATTAGCGATGTACGTCGACGTTGTGCACAGATCATGAAATGTCGCCCTGCCGTACGCAACCTTCGCTCACGACACGGCGCTGAACGAAAATAGCGCAGATCGCGCCGTTCAAGTTGGTTTACGGCAAAAACTCTTCGAAGACTCTCGACGCCATGCTGCCATACGTTACAGACGAAGAGAATCTCGACGTCGCCGCCTATTTCCTGCTCGCCGAAGGAGCGCGACAGATCGCCCGCCTGCAAATCAAAACCGACGCTACCATCTTGGACGACGCTACGTCGAGTACTTAGCGAGAAGCTTTCGCGACGGTACTTCGGACCCCGCAAGGTCATCCGACATATTGCCGCACTGGCGCTTCTAGTCGTGCAAGACGGCATTTCGCAATCGCAGCGGCGCCTCTTTCGGCCTGAAATAGTCCATGTTCTGCACGTTGAGCCCTTCTACCAACGCTAACTAGGGACTTCGTTTCTTTATTTCGCTTCACTGTATGTACTTTAGTTTCTTGTGCTTTGTAGCATCGGAATCATGATTTTTAAGAGGAAGGCGTTGACACGTGTGGTTATTTATCCTTTTTCTCGGGGACTGTATTTCACTCAATAACAACTCGCTAACGCTCGTTACCGCTCAGTGCAAGACACGCCTGCATGATTGGAGCTTGCTGGAATGCCATCGATGGTTCTATGCCTTGTAGGTTGTCGCCAGGGTTTTTGTAATCTGATTGTAGGAGCGAAGCGAATGGCGTGGTACTTGCTGCAAAACACGTGGGCACCGGCTGTGACTGCAAACTTCGATGACTTATGTATAAAAGCCGACGCGCTTGACCGGCAGTTCAGATTCTCGACGATCGCCAGCTGTGTTCGCGGTCATCGTTGCGGTTTGAGTGCAATTTGCCTTTGTGGGCACACGTTCGCCCAATAAAAAGATAAGTCAAACTATTGACAGTTCTGCTGCTGTGTTTCTTGACCGTCATTATTACCACGTGCCAATATTGTTACGACGCAGCCAAGAGTGGCGCCAGTCAGAAGAACACGATTTAACATGTGTAGGCGGAATCGGCCTCGACAGCCATCATATTTATTCATCGTTGTCTCGCTTGTAAATGCTGTAAATATATCTTGATTATGTGTGACTTAGGCAACGTAACAATATGTTGCAGGGTTGGTGTTAGGAAAGCAAAATGCTATGTGCCAATTTTATTCTGGACCCACTTTGCAATGTCACAGTGGTATTTAAAGCTGTCATTCCGTAGTCCACACAATTCAATTCAATTCAAAAATCAGTTTATTCAAACGACTAATAAGAAATACATGTGAACCATCTGGGCCCTTAGCCTTCTCGGCTAGACTTGGGCCCATGCAGGAAGTGCGAAAAAGAAAAAATCGTTATAGCGAGACAACTCAGTATTTTACACAGGATTCATGTAACGGCAGTTATACTGCAGTTATACACAAGGCAGGGGAAATGCTCAAGAGATTATACAATAATTCGGAGGACAACATAGAAAAAAAAATAGAGAAAAATAAAAAAATAAAATGAAGAATGCATCAAAGAAAAAAAAAACACAGACTTATAGTGGAGTCGAATATTGCTGGCTTCGGAAAAATTTTTTTATATCGGCGATTGAGAATTGACCTACTTTTAAGTTAGCAGGCAGTTGGTTCCAAATTTTAGCAGTGGCATAGGCGATAGTTCTTTTTCCGTACACATTATTAACAGCTGGAAGGTTAAAACGACAACTGAAGAAATTTCTAGTTGGACGAGATGGATATACAAAAACAGATGATGATAGTGGGATGTTATGGTTTAGTATATGTATAACCACACAAGCTAGTTTGAAATCCCGGATAGCAAAGAAAGGTGTAATGTCTAAGTGACGAAAGAGCGGAGCGGATCTATCTGTGTGTTTACTATGTGTTATTATTCGAAGTGCTCTTTTTTGCAAGATTACTATTTGATTTAAGTACGTGTTATACGTAAGTCCCCAGGACTCCACGCAGTAAGTCATATTGCTTTGAAAAAGGCAATAATACAAAATTTTTAATGTGCGAAGCGAGAAGAACTTTCTAGCTTTTATTAGGATAAAGCAAGCCCGTCTCAATTTGCTGCTTACTCGAATTATGTGAGGATTAAAATTGAAGGCTGAATCTAGAGTTATACCAAGATATACCTGTTGATCGACTCGTTCGAGGGGGTTTGCGCCTATTCGTAACTCATTTAAGCTATATGAATTTTTATATGGACTAGAGAACACAATGTATTTAGTCTTTGAGGTGTGTATTGTTAATATATTTTGTAAAAACCACTGGCGCATCTGAGAAAGATCACTATTAGCGTGCCTTTCAAGCATATTAGGGTCATGACTAGAGAAGAGAAGGGCTGTGTCATCAGCATACATAATAGTTTGGGCATAATTCAAAGCATCTGGCAGATCATTTATGTACAAGGAAAAGAGTAATGGTCCCAATACCGAGCCCTGAGGCACGCCACAAAGGATGGAATGAACGCTTGATACGGATTTGTCGATTTTAACACATTGCTTGCGACCAGAAAGATAGCTTTCGAAAAACTGCTTCGCTTGACCTCTGAATCCATACCGATGCAGTTTTGATAGTAGTATATCATGGTTCACAGTGTCAAACGCTTTTTTAATATCAACAAAAATGCCAACTACATACTCTTTGTTATTTAATGCTTTGTTAATAAATTCACTTAAACATTGTACAGCCGTGGAAGTAGATCTGTTTTTCCTAAAACCGTGCTGGTTATCTACTAGTACGTTATATTTATCTAGAAAATGGGTAAAACGTTTCATCAATAACTTCTCAAATACTGTGTTAAGGGCACTAAGTATTGATATTGGTCGGTAGTTCTGGATGTCATCCTTACTACCGGACTTGTATATTGGTGTGGCGCGCTATTTTGAATGCGTCTGGATATGTGGTCATGTAGAAGGATGCATTAAATAATTAAATAAAATAAAATTAAATTAAATAAATAACCAACGCTTATTGAAGTTAAGCATAACACATTGTTGCGTACAATTGGTGAAGAATTGTATTTTTGTATAGTCTGCAAGCAGAAGCTACATAGCGTTTAGTCCGAGCAGAAAAGTGAACGTTGCAGCAAGGAGTGCGCGAATATTTTTGAACACAATGGCCTCACACAGCGGCACAGAATCTGCAGAATAAGGAAACGTGATACTTCCTGTTTCACGAGAAAAAGTCACAGCTCTGCACTAAACAACGGTGAGCACGAGGTTAATGATATTAGACCATTCAGAAAAATAAAACTCCAACTGCACGGCACGAGTCACTAACAACGTAAATTTTCATGAGAATCGGCCTATAAGAGACGAGAAGAAATCCAAGTGGAAGAGACATTATTTAAGAAGTTAACAGGTGATTTAACAAGGGCCCCGTTGCAGTCATTGACTTTGGGACCCTCCTCCGCGTACTATCTGTTATATATTCATTGCTACTGAATTGAGAATAAACTCAAACAAACTGAACTGAATCCTAGTACTGAAGCATGACGCACGCCGCTAGCTGCCTCATACAAAGACGTTTCGCAAGTTATTCTAAGATAACATAACCTGTCAATAAGATAGCACCGTAAAAGTATGGCAGCTGGAAATTTTATAGCATAATGCGTTAACTTGAGCAGAAGCATGAACTGAGAATGTCAAAAGCTTACACTGAATCACAGTGAAAGATACCAACTTGCGTTGTTTTATGTACCGGCGGGTCTTGAAACTTGCGAGAGGTTTCGTAAACTGTGAGTGAAATGGGAAAATAAAGGAAGTGTATAATTTTCCTTTGTTCCTCTTTATTGGTAACCTTCGCGTTGATAATCCTTCCTCGGTCAGATCTTAGTCATGTATTCCAAACAGAGCCAACGTTTTCTTTCAGACGCCACACAAACTTGAGAGCTATTTAATATTCGTGAATTTTTAGAGGTATTATTACACGCGCTAATAAGGCGTCTGTTGTTATATTACAGATAAGTCATTTTTGTGAAGGCGAGAATGGAAGCCACCCGCACAACCGTTTTGCACCGAACCTGCATAACAAGATGTGCGATGGTGCTTCAACTTGGGAGGTCATCAGCAAGAATGATGACTTCAAAGAGTACGTGGAACCTTTTTTTTTTTTTGATGAACTGACAGCTTTCTGCTTGTACACCCCTTTCGCCATTTTAAGGCGATCGACGGATGTTTGCTCCCAGTGAGCTCACCCTGAAATGCATGAGTGCTAGTTGTTGAATTGGCAGAGCAGGTAACATAATTGAGTTATTTGGGCTTGAAGGCTGCTTCAGGTGATGTGATGAATGATCGAAAACTAACATCGCACTGTGGAAGAAAAATGCCAGTGGTGTATGCTTTTATAGAGTCCTGTTCGTGTTGGTATGAAATAAAAAATTAAAATGTATGAATGCCTCTGCCGAGCCATAAAGCGCCTTTTTGGAATAATTTAGATTTTTTAATGTACGGAGATTATAGTGATTTATGTCAAAGTGTAAAACAGTGTTGCACTCTGCCAGCACAAGAATACGCGAAGCAGTTCTGATTGCAAATCAACGCCTGTCTTTTATGTTTGGCGCTATGTACACTTTCGGTAAAGGCTGCGCAGCATGAAGTGTGACATAACTTTTGATTCTTTTCTAAGCTCAGGAAAAAGTTGTTGTTACGATGTATAAAGCTGCCATAAATAATTAAAACATAGTCTGACGCTTCTCGTTGCAAATTTAGGAGGCGATAGTTTCACAAGAGCTATTTATTCTAGCAGATTCTGGCGACCTTGAGCACTATCATCTACAGAATATTTTTAGTGCCATTGAACTACTACACAGCATAAAACACAATCGTTTTTTGTTGGCTGATGAGAATAATATTTACAATAAGTATAACCAATTCGCAGATGTTCATTTATAAGCACGAATTCGTTAGCCATGAATATACAGTTCTGGCTTATACCGGGTGCTCGTTTTGCAGTACATCAGTTACATATTATTTATATTATTAGTTTATGTGCCCTAATACCCATAAACAGAAACCACATGCAGCATATTTCCGACACCTTTCTAGCGACCGAACTTCGTATGTCGTTGCGTAATTTTAGCGCCATACCAATGGTAAAACGAACTTGGCCATTATGACTCCCATTGAACTGCTAACAGTTGATGTGAACAGCATGGGTTCATGTGGCTAAAACAAAAACAAGCAAAAAACCGCCACCTGCGCAGAAAAGACGACAGCCTGTGAAGATAGTTCTCATACCCTTTAAAATATTTATACTAAAGAAATTAATGGGAAAATACACAAATCACAGAAGCCTTCTTACAAAGAAATGTAATTCAATGGAAGACCGATATTTCATTTTTTAAGGAATCACTTCTTCCTCTGTAAGGTCCAAGACAGAATTTTGCTTCATTTTAAGAAAATTGGTGTCAAAAGTGAACGTGAAAATTTGGTCCTCGCTACTTAGAGCGAAATTAGAGTTTTTTCCTTTCTTTAGTGTCTTCAGTGAAAATTTGTGTGCAGCTTAACCAGTCAGGCAAGTCTCGGCGAACATATCTCGCATAACTTGAGGCAGAGCGCAAGAAAGCACGAAGACAACAGAAGGGAACGAAGGCACAGTGCTCGTATGCCCGAATAAATTGGTCTCAGTTTCAAAACAAGATACGGTTGCAATTGTGCTGAGTCATGCGGCCCAGAGCATGCCTATATGAGCTCTAACAGAGTGGATATTTGGAGCTTTCGCGTAACGCGGCCGAAGAGTGGCTGCTTTGGGCTGGTTGATGAAACATTATTTAGTCAAGAAAAACTGTTTTATTGAGCAAAATTCAGGCAGAATATGATAAGGCGACATGAGTACGTTCTGTCCTGTCGCCTTCTTCTTTCCGTTCTGCATTTTGCGCAATAAAAAATTTTTCTTTCAAAGGAGCGTAGTGCGCTTATCTTGGTGCAAGCTGTCTGGTCAGGCGGTCGCACCTCATAATGTCCTGTAGCGTTCTTAGCTGTCCATGTATAATGTAATAGTTCTGCGGAAACACGCAAGGTGGAGAGAAGTAGTAAATAAAGGGAAAATGAGACATACACCCCAATGTAGCCAAGTGCTACAAATGAAACCCATACGGGTTCCTCGAAGCACTTGGCTCGCTACTCCTTGTCTTAGTTTCTCCTTTGTAGCACTTAGCTACGTTTGGATGGATATCTCATTTTCGCTTTATTAATTACTTCTCTCCATCTTGCGGGTTTCCGCAGAACCAATACGTCAAATTTTTGTCTTTGCTTCTGAGTTCTTGATAAGTTCGGCTTCACTTGCCACCTGCTAGCCGCCTGGTTCGGACAGATAGCAAGGCGGCTGCTCGGAAAGGCGGTGGTCCCGGGTTCGAGTACCGGACTGGGGCGTATTTTTCCTCAACTGCGCTGCTTTTCTTCCGAGGAACCCGTACGGGTTTACTTTGTAGTACTTAGCTACGTTTGGGTGGCTGTCTCATTTTCCCTTTATTAATGTACATGAATAATCTGTTATAGCCACATTCATTTCTGACATTCCCCTCAAAATTTTGGAACTACTTAAACCCCCAAAACGTTTGGGTGGCTGTCTCATTTTCCCTTTATTAATGTACATGAATAATCTGTTATAGCCACATTCATTTCTGACATTCCCCTCAAAATTTTGGAACTACTTAAACCCCCAAAAATGATTCCACCAGCACACTAACACCGGAAGAAAGCAAAGACAGAGAAAACTCATTAAACTCGTATTTTAAATCAGTCTTCACTACCGATGACCAAAGTACACCAGATCTTTCGACAGCCTGCAGCAGTATAATTGAGCCAATCACAACAGATGAGGCAGGAGTACTTACTCTACTGCTAAACTTAGATCTAAAAAAGGAACTGGACCCGACAATATCCAAAATTTCATAACGCAATACGCAGAATAGGTGTCTAAATACTTGTGTCTCATCTTCAATAAATCTTTATTAACCTGCTCCCTTCCTAATGAAAAGAAAAAAGCTAATTCCTTTGTATAACTCGGGTAACAACGCTGTTACCTGTAACTACCCAGATTACCTGATACATCCATCAGATGTGGTACACCTTGGAGATTCAGGATGTCCATTAGATATCCAGATATATCCCGAAAGCGTTGCATAGATGTACTATGGATCATCGCAAATGCATCCGGAACGTGTAAGTAGTACGTTGTGGGGATGTCAGCGCTGGATATATGTAACATCTAACGGATATCCATATTAACCACACTTACGTCCATAGGACATTCATTGTCCTATTTTGGGCTGCTTCTTTTATTCGTCATGCATGCATGCACTGGGCATCTTCAATTTGTTGTCCCAGACTGCCCCAGACTGCTTGAGAGGCTACTATAGCCAGTGGTTATTTGCGTACGCAGCTTCTCAGACAGTCCTGGACTGTTTGGGACAACAAATCAAAGTATTACTCTTACTAAGCGAAGAAAAACTCCGTTGTCACGACCAGCATTTTTATTGGGAAACTTCTTATTGGTATCGACCGTTTGACAAGTGCATAATGATGTACACAATATTAGCAGTTATGTACAATGGCAGACTGCAGCTGTCACATGACAATAAAGTAAACGCTAAAAATTCAGCACAATGCCATCTCTTGGTTTCTGGAAGGCACAAGGGCACAAGGAGCACAACGAGCACGAACCAGTACAGAAATATCACACACACATAACAGCTAAGCATAAAAACACAAAAAAATAAATGGAATAACACAGTAAAAGCAACGATTGAAAAGGAACACTTCTCTCATAAAAGACGATACAAGTTCTTCTTAGGTGAGCAACAGCGCAGTGGTAGCTGCACTCTCTCCAGTAAAATAAAACACAAAGGGCCCATTATGAGACTTATTTCTCACGAAAAAAAAGCAGAATTTACACATAGAAATATCAAAGCACTATTTCACTAGCCTTATATCCAGCAAACAAAGAATAATAGAAATAACGTAGTGAAACATACAAGAGAGCAGCAGCTGAAGGCCAAGAACAGCAATATTCTAGAGGAAAATCAATCTGAAAACCACCAATACGTTATCACAATAATAAATTCTGTAATAGAAGCAGGCAACCCTCGGCAGCAGAAGAGTGCCAAATTAGCTTCTCCATAAAGGGGGAGAATTAGGAACACAGCTGCTGCATAAAAAATTGCTTTAACATATTGTTCTCAATCGACGAAGAAGTCATTTTCCTAGAATAAGTGAGCATGCAGTAAACGTAAAGAAATCGTATGCTCTATAAGTTATTCAATAGAATAACTATACCATATTTCCACGCGAGTGAGACTACAGCCAATTCGTGTGTAGATGCATGGATCATAAGGAATTTCAATGTAATGGCAGTTAGTGGTTACCTGGTACCACAGCACACTTGGCATGCACTAGTCAATCAAGTGCAGTGGCACCAGGCCACATCATGGTGCTGTGAGTGCGGAGACGCCCTCGTAGCAGTATCAATCAGCCCGTTCCTTTTAAAAAGTCTCAATGCTTTTCATGCACTCAGCCTGACACCAGGCAACAGGATTCTACATTTGTCACAATTTTGAAAACACACAGCACTCCTTTTCATGCGATCAGGTGCCACGAAAGGTCAAATCATTGATTCAGCTGATGCTGATAACAAGTTGCTACATCTATATCTCCGTAGAGTTATCATGTTGGTGTTCATACACTGGGCTCAACATGGCAGCAGTGGTTAATTGCATTAGCCCCCGCAGCTGTACTACAAAGGAAACATTTTGCAGTGTGTTGCCACTTCAAAGGGACTTTTATTGTGCTGCGCTGAGCATAGTGAGGTTTAGCCTTCTAGCCATTACTCCTAGAGGTACATGGTACGATGCTTTGTGGGCCTGGAGGGCAAATCTTATTCAGAAGATCGCTCTCTTTCTGGCTAGCTTGAGCATCCTAAACATGAAAAAGAGGGCAGAATCTTTTAACTATCCAAACAGATAGCTTACTACTTACCGCGCATTCAGATATGCATGTTTACTTGAAGCTCATGATTGATTTAGTCAGTATAACGACAGGAGTGGACGTTCCCAAGACAATCACTGCCTTTCCTTAGGCGCGTTCATGTCGGGCGTTATCTTGACCAAATCACGTGTGGGCTTCAAGCTAAGGCACATTTGTAAATGCAGGGGTAAGGTATACGAAGTAGCTTGAGACGCCTAAAGTGACCGGTTTTTAGCTTCTCTACATGCAATGATTAGGATAAAATCCCTGAGTAGATATCAACAGCTATAGCATCTCCTCTAGCATTGTAGCAGACCTAAGGCATCTGCATAAATAGTACCACTGGCAATGAAATTTGTCCTTACAAGCAGTAGAGCACAGCGAAGCTTTAGGTAATGTGCAAAAATATTGACTGTTCAAGAACACGTGACAGTATATAGCTTGTGCCTACAAACGATACAAGCACGTAATAGTGCACGCTGTACGAAGGAACTATGTAAATATACAAAAGAGCAATAAAGCGTGTAAAAGATCACTTAGCTCTACAGACAGCCCTTATTACAAAAGCCCTCTACCAGCACACAGAAAAAAGCAATGCGTAAATGGTGACTATCTTACAACATCGAGCACCACTATCGAAAACGTGTGCCGGAATCATTGAAACCATTGTGCCGTTCTGCAAAAAACCTGTGGACGGCGAGAATCACAGAACAAGAAGGACCAAGCGGGCATGAGAAGCTGCACTGAAACACGGGACAGATGGAGACAGACAGGTAGGTCGCTTGTCTATCGCCATTTGTTTCGGGTTGCAATTCAGCTGTTCAAACTTGTCTTTGCCATGCATCAATTGGCTAAGTTTATTACTATCCCGACAAGAAACAGCGGCGTCATGCCTTGAAGTGTACCGCCGAAACCATTGTGTATTTGCGTTGTGCACCAGCCTTTCCAGCCCAAGCTAAGCACTCATGAGCGGCATAAAAGAGAAGAAAAGAACTAACTGCCAAAATACCTTGAAAAGCCTGTGCCTGCTGACGACTGCACACCACGGCAGACACGGCAAGAATAAGAAATCAAGCGTCAAAGTATCAGGAGGCACCGCAACATGAAAGTGGTTCGACGTAATAGTTTTCCGGAAACCCGCAAAGTGGACAGCAGTAGCTAATGAAGAGAAAATGAGGCATCCTCCGAATTGTAGCAATTGCTAAAAAAGAAATCCATAGGGGTTTCTCGAAAGAAACGCCTCGCAGGTGAAGAAAAATTTGTCCTGGTCCGGGACTCTAAGCCAGGACCACCGCCTTTGCGGGGCAGCTGCTCTACCATCTGAGATGGCCGGGCAAAGTCGAATTTGTCAACAACTCGAAGCAAAGCCAAGAGTTGACTTTCCGCTTTGAATCCCGCACCAGGGCGAATTTTTCCTCAACTGCCAGGTTTTTCTTTCGAGGAACCCGCATGGGTTTCGTTTGTAGCAATTGCTACTGTTTGGTGGGTGTCTAATTTTCCCTTCATCAATTACTTCTCTCCACCTTGCGGGTTTCCACATAACTATTACGTCAAACTCTTACCTGTGCTTCGAACTATGCCCTCGCTGTTCCTCCTTTTATCTGTCGACACGTGTCTTGGCAACTGCCTTCTTAGTAAGTGACAAGCTTTCAACTTTATATTCAGGCTGCCCCCACCCAACATGTCCAAACTCATCCAGGTGGATTTTGAAGAAGTTCAGCAAAAACGTGAAACGATCCAGCGAATTGTTTTTGCTCTGGACGTTTCCCGTAGCATGTCGGTAAGTGCCTTCTGCTTCTCGCGCTGTTTGTTATTACTAACCTTCCGCAACGTTCCCCCACATTTGAAACTCTGGCCTGGCGTAAGCTTTTAAGCGATTACTGAGTATTCATTGCAAATTACTGAATGTCCAGCGCATTAACCAGCTGACGTAGACAAGTATTTTGTATCAGTTCCTTTTTTAAGTGCATTTAAAACAGGCTTCCTAAAGAACTTCATAAATTTCTGCACAGGGCAGTAAGCCACGATGTTGTTAACGTAGTTTGGAAACTTTATTATATTAAAGGTTATCACAGTATCATTTAGGCCGGCAAATGAGCAGTACTCAACGGGACAAGAAATGAATGAAACACTCAAGGTAAAGCTTTCCGACAGTCACCTACCGTATGTTCGCACTGCAATATTCGCGGTGAGCCATAGCCACATGATCTTCCCTTGAAATTCAAGCCAAGAGCAGCGGCGATGTTTATAGTACTGCAGAATATTGCGCTCCAACAGAAAAGAAAAATAATTGTTCGTCACCTTCCACATGCACTGCGGCTCTGACCGAAAGCTCTGAAATAATATTAAGCTCCTGAAAGGGAAGATAATGTTATCCATCCGAATGTAGCACGAATATTAAGCTCCTGGAGGATGACGGAAATGCGTGGCTGTACTGTATTGCACGGCGTAGAAGAATGTATCAACGGACGGCAGACACTATTCAAGACCCTATAAACGGAAGACGCCAAAATAAGACACCTTCCTCTACAACACATATTGCTTGGCCATTCGAATGGCCTCCCAGAATCTCTCTACAGTCTACACTATAAATAGCCTAAGTACATGCAAGAATGTTTGTCGAAAGTGATGAGGCTCAAAAGCAGGCCTTAAGGAAACTCCTAAACACAGCTGCGCAACCAGGTCCTGAACGTCAATTTGCATCTAAAAAAATTACTGTCAGCATAAATTCAAAAGCGAGCATTTCTAAATAGGCTTGACGGGATTCATGGTGTATTTTTGTGCAGCGCTCACAATCCCACGAAGGGCGAAGCAGAAACACACATGCGTTGACTCTCAGCTCACATTTATTTTCAAAAACATCGATAAAGAGAGCAGTCCGTAGTCTTTGAACACGTGACGAACCCCGGCCGAAGCGTTGCCGTCTTATTGGTGCATACTCGAATTTGGAGCCCGTCGTCAGCTCCTATGTGACTCTGCCGTGCGTGCTAGTCCGACATTCAAATTCGTTGTCCCATAGCCGAATTGACGGTTGACCGACAGCCCCTTTTCTTCTGATGTGAAGTGCTTCAATTATTTCACGCATGTTTGTTTCTGCTTCGTCCTTTGTCGAATTGGGAGCGCTGCACAAAAATGCGTCCTCATGAATGCTCACCAACTGGCTCGCTTTTCTATGCTAATGCAGTCAACCGGGTTCTTATGAGACGTTCATTTGAAGGATCAATAGCTGTTTGTGTGCAAGCGCGAGTAAGAGCGGGCGCAAGAGAGAAAATCTGGGGGCTTTTGCTCCTTGAACATATAACTCTGCCTAGGCACTACGGAGGAGGTTTCTATGTAGGCGCTTGTCCCTAGGCATGCCGGCGTTGTGGAATGGGGTCGTTTGTGTCCGCTCGGACGCTGGCTGCTGGCGCGGTAAATTAGGTGAAGCAGCGGGAGCTGACGGGTGATTTGGCGACCGTTGCGCCGGACAGACCGTCTCGCACCCGCGGCGCTGGCTCGTGTTAACTCAATCGGGGCGGATCATAGCTTTCTCGCGCCTTACGGCAATGTAACGTGTAAATAACACCACGGATGTTTCTGTGGGAACAGTAGCGACCATAGTAGAGCCCTGACCACATATATTGATAATCTAGAAGGCAGAGCGCCTTAGCAACCACGGTTGAACGCAATTGAGTAAAAGGCCGCCGGCGCGAGAAAATCGTTCCGGCGTACCTTCAGAGGCGAAGTTCTGACTGATGTTGCAGAAGTCGCGGGGTGCGGTAGTGCTGAACCTAGCGTCACAAGTTACTCAATCGTGTTTTTTACTAATTATAACAACGTGTTATTATTTCACATTATTGGCGGCACCTCCAGGACACCAAAGTGGCAACGGGGACACCATGCAAAGCTGGAACCTGGACTGGTCCGTGGGTTGGCGCTTGCCGAGGGCTGCACGTACGAAAGATCGGCTGTCCGCTGTCGCGGACAGCCAATTTTTTATGCGAACACCCCCAGGCACGCTTCGGTCTCCGCGACCCCAACCCATGGGCAGCCGTGCTTCCAGCTTTGATACCCACGCTACCCCTTGGGTGCCCTGAATATACTGCGCCGTCTGCTTTAATATAAGCTCAGGTGCTCTCCTGAGGACTCCGTTAGCCGGTTACATGTGCCCTCAATGACCAGTGCTTGTAAAAAATCCAATCTATCGTCGCGACGAAAAAAGCAACCAGCAACTTTAACAACACCAGTCAGAACCTTGCCCCTTCAGACAAAGCGATCACCAAATGGGGCGTCCGTGCCTACTGTCTCACCGCGCGTGCAGCCAGCGGCGGAGCGTAAACAAACTGAGCCACATTATAAAATCGGCTGTCCTTTGTCGCGGAAAGCCAACGTTTTATGGCAACACTCCCTGGCACGCGCAGACCTTTGCGAGCCCCAACCCATGGACCAGTCCAGGTTCTAGCTTTGATGTCCCCGTTGCCGCTTTGGTGTCCTGGAGGCGCCACCAATAATGCGAAATAATGGCACGTTGTTTGAATTAATAAAAAAACACGATTGAATAAATAGAATTGAGTCAAGCCACCAACATGCGATGCTAAGTTCAGCACTACCACGCCCCATGACTCCTGCCGGCACGCCTAGGGACAAGGGCATACAACACGCGCTAAGAAACTGCACCGTAGTGCCTAGGCAGAGTCGTATATTAAAGGACCAAAAATCTCCTCATTTCCTCTTTCGAACCAGCTCTCACTCGCGCATGGGCGCGAACGTCCGTCATCTCCGCAAATGCCACACCCCGCTGTACCTACTATAGCAATTGGAAATACGCGTCCGGGTTTCTTGCTCCCACGTTTGCCAGCGCACATGTTACATGCAGAATGTATACGCCGTATGATATTAAGCCGCCGCTTCTGCTTAAGAAAAATGGCATCAAGGCATCTAACACGCCGTAGTGATGTGAATCTACGTTAAAAGCCTATTACATTTTGCGTTTGTCGTGTACTCTATTCGAACATTGGGAATAGTGCATGATATACGTGGCCTCAGAATGCCCACTACGCCCGTATCAGAGGCAGCCCTTGGGCCCATACTATTTTCCTCAAGATCGCGAGGTGAAGGCCTGACCGATTATTTAAGCACATACTATAATAGTACAGAGCCTCTAAAAAGATGTGCCAGCGGTACTAATATTTTTCTTGCCGTGGGTGGTGGCGGGGCGAATATCCACAGCCTGTTAAAATATTTGATTGAATAGCTCGATATTATCTAATAATAAAACTGGACTAATAAAACGGGCCCCTCGGTTAACCCGCTTTCTTCTCTATATGATCTAGATAGTTTTGTTGCAAGTTCAATTGAAAATATAAATATTTACGCTTCAGAATATCCGAGAGTCGTTTCAGAGGACATCGCAGTTGAGGGTTCTGCGATTATTTCTACCATCCGTGGGGCGTTACATGCACATAAATGACGCTCAACGCTCTTTTTTTCACTCGGCACCCATCAGATTGCACCAATGCTCGCGCACGTAATGCGCATGCAGGTTTAATAGACTGTCTACCGTTTTTCAAGGACCTTCTATATTGTAGCACAATAGAAATCCTCCCACTTGAAGTGTCTCAATGTGCAGTGTTTTCTGCGGTAAGCGAGTAGAAATTTTTGCAATAGAATTTTCGAATCTGCATAGTTTCCCCTTAAAAGTGTGTGCCGATGGCGGCGATAGTAATTATTGGATGCGATGGCAATCTCATAGACCATGTGTCGATGCATTACTCCAATCACCGTGGCTCCATTCATTTTCACAAGCGGTGGAACTTTTCAACATGCGCTAACATGAAACAAGAAAGAAATACCTCTATCGTGTTAAGTTAGCAGGACCAGATGAAATTCAAGTTCAGGCAATCGATACAATATTGCATCTAAGTAAAATAACTCTTCCTGCACCACTTTTTGGTTACGTGACGGAGCACAGGTTCCATACACTTTTTCACTGTCGAGCGACGTCACATGCATGTGATTCTTGCCCCACTTTCACAGCCAAATTAAAAATAATTTTTTTGGTTTATGAGATACAAGCATGCTCGTGTCCCTCTATATAACACGCAATCTTCTCTATTCTCACTACAATCTAAACATATGTTCCGAGTGCCACTGTTTGTTTAAATGATCTCCAGAATACAGCGGCCTGGAACTGTACCAACTACCCCGTCTCCTTCTCAGGAAGAAGTCGCTGGTACGATTCCTAGAGCCCCCAGAACGCTGCATAGCTGTTAAGTCGAAATGGGGGGTCTTCATTTTCGCGATCGGACTGAGTTTCCCATCATACGTTGCGTAATGTTTAGTGAAATTGCCCAATCGACTGTTTAGGCCTTTATGAAGTTCACGCGATATTGAAACGTGTATGTGTGTTGACTCCGAAAAAACACCGTGCTATGTCAGATGTCGCACTCTGTTAAACGAGTTGTCTATGCAGGGTCTTCTAGTAAATTATCTAAAACTAGCAATGTCTATTTAGTCGATGACTTGTCCCGCTTTCTTCTTATCTTGTGCCGCTCCAGTGCCATGACCACACCACTCCACACAAGGCGCAACATTGGTAATGCCGCCTTGCTATTCTGGACAATGTCTGCACTGTATGCCTTCCATATTGCAGAGACACAATCGACTGCAAATGGTGAAGGATGCGGTTGTTGGCTTCCTCCTGAGCTTACTCGACGACTCGATCCGGCTCGCCATCGTCAAGTTCAGCAGGGTGGCAGAGGTGCAGCACCCGATGACGGCTGTCAATAAAGCAACCGTGGGAGGCTTTCGCGTTGCTGTGCATAACATGTCAACGTCTGGCGGCACCTGTATTGGTTGCGCTCTGGAGAAGGCTCTTGAGGTACGCTACAACGTGAAAAGTTTATTACCAACTCTTTAAAAAAGCATCTGTATTGTGGCGCTGTCCTGGTTGTGAAGAATCAGACCTAGGAAAGTCGCAAAACAAACTTTTTTTTCGGGTAATCTTGTGCGTACAAACGCAAGTTGAACCCCTGTGCTCACCACAAGCGTTGCGTTCATCGTCGAAATTTGATGTGCGGGTCAAACGCATCGGTAATAAATAAGTGGCTCGTGTACACCCCAGCGTATTTGCCAGGGCACTGCTAATGTTTGCTGTGCTTTGCTTTGGTATTACGTAGATAATTTTGTTGCCGCCTCTGTGCAACCTTACACTGATGCTCGGCATGTGCTTTATCATACTAGTTTTTTTCAACTTTTGGTTTCGCACGGTTGTTCCCCCCTTTCCCTTTTGTAGCAATTATCACTACACGCTTATCGAGAGGAAGGTCTGAAAAAAAAATGTGCTTTAAAAAATCTAAGCTAGTCAGATATAATTTAATAGAGGCGTTTATGGGGCGCTGTATGAACCTCTTAAATTGCCGTCCCAGATTTGAGCAGTCAGTTATATTATGTAATAGTTGCAGTAAGAAAAAGAGTGTGTCTGCTGAAAAAATGAGTTATTCAAAACACACGTGCATGGCGGCATTTGTTCAAGAAACATAAGTATTACTTTAAAAGACTTGAGTGTGAGTGCTCCGATATTCAAGAATGGGCGCACCTGTGCAGACGCTGTGTTCCTCATGTGAGAGCTTATCACCCTTGTGTAATCTCTCGCTGCTTTTATGTTCATCCACCCATTATGTTGTTTCTCATTTAAAGAAATTGTTTTTCATTCACAGAGAAAGGGGGGAAATCTGAGCTTAAATCGGTATTTGCAATATACGAGCCTTTCGGCGCGCCACACGAATACGAGAACAGAATGACTGTACATAAAAGTGGGCAGAAAGCTTTTACCTGATCTGTCAATATATTTTTATTTCTTGTACCGCCAAATGATCTAGGTCCAAGACCGATACAATATTCCGCCAAGGGTACAACATAAATATAAGTAGAACTACGTTCATACGTGTTGGGGAAAAACCGCGAAAAGAAATGTACAAACCGGGAAACGTACGATCCGAATAAAAAAAAATTGACAGACTCAACTTTTGTTGACATCTACATAATGCGAGGCCTAGCGCGGATTGTTACGGCACGACACGCCGACACGCGTCGAGCGGGTGATGCTCCGGCGGCCCGAGACGCGTTTTCTTGTTTTGTTGTTGCGCGGTATATTAAGAGGGCGAGGGGGAAGCTAAACAACATCGCGCTGGAGGATGACGCCGGATGCCGCCGACGCGAAACGTGATGCCCACATCACGTGGCCTGCAGCAGGGACCGGCGCTGCGTTCGGATTATCGCCTACTAAAAGCGTGCAGTACGCTAGCAATGACACTACGCAATATGCGCTGCAAAACAAATAGGTGAATATGCTTATCGCAATAGGTTTAGCGGCGATAGCTGTGAATTCGACGTGCGACGACAGACGCTGAGATTCGCTGGGACAGGAATAAGGAACTGTGCGTGCCGTAGTTTTCCAGTGAGACAGGCGGCTATATACCGTGCTTGATCACGTGCGCAGCCAGCGCCTTTTCTTGTTCACATGGGATCTGTAGCGGCCGGAAAACGTACGATCGCTGTCTACAGCAGGGAACGGCGGCGCGTTTCGTTTATCGCCAGTTAAAAGCTCGCGCTACGCTTACGACGGCACCTGGCACTCTGAAAGAGATAGGCGAAGATGCTTATCACAATAGAATTGGCGGTGATAGCTGTGAATGCCGCGTGCAACTATCACGGAAAAGATTTGCTGGCACAGAAATGAGAAACTGAGTACGCGCCGGCGCTTTGACGCGAGACGGGCGGGCTAGTGCTGCGGTGAAGCTGCCGCGGCGGGCCGCCTTATACTGTTCTCAACCACTTGTGCCTCGCGCATTTTCTTGTTCACACGGGATCTAGCGGCCGGAAAACGTATTATACGATCGCCGTTTGGCAACGCACTGAACCTTGGTGCTGAAAATTTGTGTTTTCCGGGAACGTATGAACCGATAAGAATTGAGCGTAACTCTGTTGGGTAATTTTTTGTGTTCTCGAGCGCGAACGTCGGCGACGGGAAAGCGTACGTAGCGGGAATGTATCAATCGAGTTCTACTGTATCATGAGTGTTATTACGAATGGTATTATTACATCCCTAGTATATTGATTCCATCTTTCTTGTGTGCAGGTGCTGCGTTCTGTTAACGAGACTCCAGAGGGCGCAGTTATAGTGCTTTTGACCGACGGCTTAGAGAATGAACACCCCTACATTGACGACGTCTTGCCGCAACTCTTAGAGGAAAAGGTCGAAGTTCTGGCTATGGCAATAGGAGACAAGGCTGAAGACAAGCTTGAGAAGACTGCTTCAGCAACAAAAGGGAAGACCTTCTTTTTTCCAGACAGCCATGAGAACATATCGAGGGCCTACATCGAAGCTACCGAAAGTCCAGAGCACGGGCACACTAGACAGCGTTTGGTCAGTACCCTGTCATCTAAGAGTAGACCATAGATATAAACTTTATTGCAGCTCCAGTTGCTTCAACGCCTTTGTGCATTGTTTTCGCCTTATCGAAATCAAACGGTACATCGAGTTTCAGAAATGTCCGTAAAAGTCCGAAGACGCCATAAAGGTTCACAGGTAAATAGAGCCGCTTTATATTTTACCTTTGACTAATATTTGCGCTGTCACCCAAAGAGGAAACTTCGCAAGTGAGAAAAAAGGTTTTGCATTGTGCTCGAGCTCCTCGGACGGAGTGTTGACAATACACAGCGATGACACAGTGTCATGACACGCTATAAGGAACCATTGCTGCGAAGCAGAAACGTCGCCCTTGCATTCACCGGGCGTCTATATACTGTTCGCATGCATAACGTCTAATTAAAGTGTATGTCCTGACAATATTTTGCTGCTGTAAGTTATTTTAAGTTTCTTAGCAAACCTTGCTCAAGTAATCTTCAATGAAGGGCAATAACCTCACGATACTGCGCACCTATTAAAAGACTTTACATACAAATCTTTAACAAAGGGCCATATTCTCACAAGCTTGTACACCTATATATTAAAATCCATATAGTAGTATTTATAAGTAACCTTTGTAAGAGGCGCAACTAACCCCCTTTACCTTAGCGGTTGCTGTAGCGGTTCTATCATCGTAGCCTCTCATATTAGCATAACGCCTGGCAATTATTCACCCGCGCATCCTTCCATGCTTGCCCATGAATTGTGGCCATTGCTCCTTCGGCCATCCGTTAAACTTGCCACAATGCACTAGCGTAGCTCATTGAGCAGTAGCTCATCGACAGAATTTAAACAACTTTCAGTTATCAATTACTCTCTTCTGATAACGTAGGCATCTACAGTACTTAGTCTAAACTTCTCTGCTGCGTTGTAGCAGCCTTTTGGTCAGGGCTTAAACACTACTATAACACAGCAGGGAAGTTACGACTAACTGCAGTAAAAGCGTATGTTATCAGAAAAAACTACTTTTTCGACACTGCGAACTGAAAGTGCTGAATTTTGGCCGATATATTTAAATATCAATTCTTGAAGCTGCTGTTGATTGAGTTACTCTAGTGAATTGTGGTGAAATGCGACGGATGGACGACGATGCAATGTCCAGAAGGAGGCGACAGAGAATACCTGCAAGACTAGATGCCTACACGACAGGTTTCAATAATAAAAAATAAAAAAGATGGCCGAAGATCTATGCCCAATATTAGGGATTCAAAAGCAAATGACCTTTTATTGCTGTGAAAGCTTCATTGCAGCGGGGTTATCGGAACTTGTGCGAAATTTATCAGCACATGTATTTAGGAACAAAATTTTATTGATTAGATTTGGTTTATTGCTTTAGAGGACATCTCGTTGCAGACAGAAAGCAGCCAGAGGCAGGGTGTCAAACCGAAAAGTCTTAGGGTTTGGTCCGGCTTCAGGCTTAAGACTTATGCATATTTTCCGTTTCTGTCCGACTTCAGCTACGGTGAAAAAATGTAATGGTTCTAACCGGTTTGGACCGGTTAGTAAAGGTTCATATTGGCTCGGACTTAAAGAGAATTAAATGGTTTAGTCTTACCAGCGAACTTACTTCAGCGAACTATAGTTCATTGTAAAATGTGTTACTTTACTGAACCTTTATTTACAAAAAATTACAGGGGCTCTTAAGACCCCTAATAAGATATGGCGAAAGTCTACTCTTCCTTCTCTTTTCATTCGCCTCTTTCTCTTTGACTCTTCCCTTTCTCTTCTTTCTTTTAATCAATACTGCTCACTACTAAGCATTTTTAGTCAATCAATTGTAATCAATTGTGGTCATTACAAGCCGTCGTTAGACATGTTAGTCATATCATAGTCATTAGTAGTCATTACAAGTCATTTAAGTAATTAAGTATTACTGGTCATTATTAGGCATTTTCATCATTTCTAATTAATTGTAGTCGTTACAACTTGTCGCTAGACATTGGTCATTTCGTAGTCATTACTAGTCATTGCAATTCATTTGAGTTATAAGTGTGCGTCATGATTAGTCATTACTACTCGCTACTAAGCATTTCTAGTTATTTGTAATCAATTCAGAATATGAGAATTCAGAATAATCGGAAGAATGATGGGTGTAACGTTAAGGGATAAGAAAAGAGCAGATTCGGTGAAGGAACAAACACGAGTTAATGACATCTTAGTTGAAATCAAGAAAAGATGGGCTTGGGCAGGACATGTAATGAGGAGGGAAGATAACCGATGGTCATTAAGGGCTACGGACTGGATTCCAAGGTAAGGGAAGCGTAGCAGGGGGTGGCAGAAAGTTAGGTGGGTGGATGAGATTCAGAAGTTTGCAGGGACAACATGGACACAGTCAGTACATGACCGAGGTAGTTGGAGAAGTATGGGAGAGGCCTTTGCCCTGCAGTGGGCGTAACCAAGCCGATGATGATGAATCAATTGTAGTCATTACAAGCCATCGGTAGACAGGTTGGTCATATCCTAGTCATGAGTAGTCATGACGTAATTTCAGTGATTATTGATCATCACTGTTCATTACTAGGCATTTTAGTCATTTCTAATCAATTGTAATCGCTACAAGTTGTCGTTAGACATATTGGTCATTTCATAGTCATCACTAGTCATTACAAGTCATTTCAGTCATTATTATTCATTACGGCTCACTAGTAAGCATTTTTAGTCATTTTAATCAATTGTTATTACAAGCATTCGTTAGACATATTGGTCATCTCCTAGTCATTAGTAGTCATTACAAGTCATTAGTAGTCATATTAGTCATTACTACTCATTATTAGTAATTTCTAATCAATTGTGGCCGTTACAAGCCGTCATTAGACATACTGGTCATTTCAGAGTCATTCGTAGTCATTATGAGTCATTAGTAGTCGTTCTTAACCTCTACCAATCTCTATTATAACGTTATCATTCACTATCACTATCAATCATTGTTCATTCTTTCATCTGTCTCTCATCTGTGTTCGTATGGCGTGATGACGCTTCAGCGGACACTAAAGCGTTCAGGTTAGCTGAAACAAACTTCTCCATGAGTCTAGAAAGGCTTTCACCTTAAAAAGAAAAAAAAATAAGATGAGAAATGCCGTGTACGCAAGCGCACGAGAAGATTTTAGAGGAACAGTATGGCCACAATGCTCCAACCAAAATTCTATTTTGATGGGTGGTTCTGCTGTCTGCTCGCTCCTATAACTTGGCGCATTCAATTTGCTCGCCACCGGAATCCTGTGCTACACGCCAGTCTTCAAGAAAGCCGTACGGGGAACCTCCAGCCTCGTAAAGGGGTAGCGCCATACGTCTACGAGATAGACGGCGTGCGCTCACTTCGTCAGTGAGGCCGTGAGAGGCACCTTGCCTTCTTTGGTGCTCAGGAATCTACCATCTCCCTTCCTTGCCAGCGAAGAGACTTGGGGCTACATTTTAAAGAACCATTGTGACTCACCAGATTTCGTTATCAAAGGGCTCCCCACCCACTGCGACATTAACATCTCCTTTGTGGCACATGCCTCAAGCACGCCTCCAAATACCAGGGATTACGAAGAAAGGCAAGGTGTCATCAACAGTTCTAAATTAGCTTATTTTATCGCTTTTATGCGAAGTTTATGCGCCGCGTACTCATTTACACGTACAGCGCGGCCACATAGGCCAACACAACGCCCACCGTTCTAACACATCTGGTCACAGCTGCGCTCCGACAATCGCATATGACCACGTGCACAATACTTGGTTAGAGTAAAAGGACATGCTCGCTACAAATCAGAAAAAGAAGTTGCAGGAGAGCTCATTTCCGGATGATTGTAGATGGTAACGTAGCTAGCATTCGAGCAATGTAACGAGACACCGTATTTCTGAAGTCGCGTTTATGTAAAATCTGTATCGGTCAAGCTGCGATTTCCGATGCTTCGGTTACAGGCGGCGCACTGCGGTATCGTCCCGCTTTGCCATGGCACTCGCTTGCCAAGGTCGCCCAAGAGAACGTATGACGGAGACTGCACGATGCGAACGCAGTGACAATGAGGGAATGACGAAGAAGGAATGACGTCGATGGAACGGACAAAGACAATGACGATGACAACGACTGGACGACAATTAGACGACAATTCCTGAATGGTGGCGATGCTATAGCGCCAACAGTGTGACAACGACGGCGACGTGAACACGATGGGATGGCGACGAGTGCCTGAATACGATGACATGATGACGACGGTATGACAACGATGTTATGACAAAAGCAATTTAATAGGCCCAGTCTCGCGACGATGGAATTACAAATATGGCATGACAATTAACGGTGGCATAATAACTGTTTAATGACAACAACATGATAAGGATATAATGACGAAGAAGGAACGACGCTGATCGATCGGAAAATGTGGTATAAATTGACGATAGCATTACGATGATGGCATGAGGTCGCTCAGGTGATGAGACTGGAAAACAAATGCGTGAAGACAACGTAATGACGAGAGTCACATGTCGAAGAATGACGACGGTGAACGAACGGGGCAGCACAACGACGGTAAGACAATGATTGCATAATGACTCTATATGAGGACGAAGGCGGGACTACGACCGCAATACAAAGCCTGTATTATGACGATGGTGTGTCGATGTTGGCATGGTGACGACAGCATCCAGAGAGTCAGATGACTAAGCTGGACTAACAACGACGGAACCCCGACGTTGGTGTGACAACGAATGCATGACTACGGTATGACGACGATGATATGACGACGACGGCCTGACATGAGTGAGATGTCGAACAGCGACGACGATGAACCACCATGACATCAAAAAGATGATGGTATTAGAATGAACACATGTTGAAAACTGTGTTGATAACGACAATGGTATGGCGAGTCTATGACGACAATGACGGAACGATGACTGCATTGCGAAGCCTGTATGACAATGCTGGCGTGACGACGACCGCATGAAGAGAGCCGGCTGACGATGTTGGACGAACAACGACGGCATCCCGACGGTGGTGTGACAACAAATACATGACTACGGTATTGCGACGATGGCCTGACGAAGGTAGCATGACGAGAGTCTAACAGGACTGTCGATGACGCAACAACCATGACGGTATCACGGCCACGTACCTAGTGGTCTAAGCTATCAGGCAACTTGGGCCACTGGGTCAGCGTAAAAGGCGCAACGATGACCGTACGATGCGGACCACAGCATAAATTGGGAATGGCTACGATGCAACGACCACGATGGCACCAAAACTATGAGCACATACCTCGTGTCAAAACTATTAGACTACTAGACCCTCTGGGTCGGCGTAGAAGGCATGACGACGACACATTGACGACAGTTTGACCACGAAGCGGGAATGACGGCGATGTAATGACCCCGACCAGGAGCACAACATACCTGGTGGCACAGGCTGGCAGACAACTTGGTTCACTGGGTCAGCCTAGAAGGCTGACTACGTAGATCTACAGATAGACAGACTGATAGATATACATATATATAGACAGAAACGATCAAAATAGCTGAAGTAGAAAAAGAATCCTAATCGCAATAAAGAGTGACCAAGTAGCCAACTATTACAATGTTGTACAACATACCAGCCATACTAATCATGTTTACCTATTGGGATCCTACTTTGCACGATGGTAGGTATTCGTGTGCCACCAAGAAAAATTCAAGTCATAGCGTAGGGCTTATTGCATCGCGTATTGTTTTTATCGCGGTCAATTAGTTGGTTCTGCGGTCAGAGGTAATTGAGTGTATGTTGGAAATTGGAATGCTAAGTGCCTATGGCCCAGGAATTTCGTAAATAACAAATTATGTTATAATGATAACTGTGATCTATAATCGGCCATATGATATACATATATATATATAAATATACATATATATATATATATATATATATATATATATATATATATATATATATGGTTCAGCTGCTGGCTAATTGTTCGGGGCAGCTATTCCTGGGTGGTGCCTTATTGCCAGGTTTGTGCTGCGGAACAGTTTCTTGTGTGTGTGTGTGTGCCCTATTCAAATGGAAGAGCAAATGCTTGAAGTACTTGTTCACTACCAGGGGCGTAGCCAGGGGGGGGGGGGGGGTCTTATGGGGATTCAGACCCTTCCCCGCCAAGAACTGTTTTCGTCCTGTCAGGCGCCACCGACCAAAGCAACCCCCGGCGGCGGAAATCATTCTGGATTTTGTCTAGAATGGTCCTTTTCCCGCTTACATATAAGCGCGAACATAGAGCAATCGGGCTGGATCCCGCGGCAACGCCCATGCACCGAGTCACATAACGCAAGGAGCACCATCCGAGCACAAAGTTCCAAGGGCGTTTTGATGGCAAGCGGGCTCTTCGCGGTATCTCGCAGAGGCCGCGGAATCTACGGAGTGCATTGATTTCAGTTCTGAAACTTTATCGGTATGAAGTTCTCATAAACTTTTCATGGGTAGGGTGCGCTCACATTTCCAAAGTCGTGCTTTCGATTTTCAATTTCGGAACCTTGTACTTTTAATGTTGTTATAATAATTTGATGCCAAAAGTGCATTGACTTTTCTAAACTCGTAAATCTGCCCATACGGCGATACAACGAGACAAGCCAAATCAAGACATTATCAGACAAGTTGACAAAGCACGCAGCGAGGTCCGATGAGATGAAGTGTTGGGGGGGTCCATTTTTGTCGGCATGTCACAGAAAATAATATCAGCATTTCTTTCTCTTGCGTCAAAGCATCCATGTCAAGACACTAAAGCCAGCAAACGTAACTATGTTCTCATTTATTTTTCTATTTTGACTTTTATTCGCGAGGACACGTTGAGCCTCTTCCATTTATTTTTCTTTGGTTCTCGCTCCCGCGGGCTGTCGGAGCCTACCAGAGCGAATGCGTTTCTCTCGTGTTGCCCCGACCCCCGCGCGCGTGCACTTCGATTCGTGTTCGTTTTCCTCTGGCCGAGTGTATTTTCGCCTGGCAGAGTTTTGGATGCTTTCTGGCTAGCAGGCGAGAAAAATAAACAATGCATGGCCGCTCGCCGCCATCACTGCACGGATTCGCACGGGCCGGCAGGTCCTACAAACCTTGAGGTTCCAAGCTATAACACGAACCCAAGAAACCTGTTGGATAGCTCGTCACGTCCAGGACAGGTATCTCGTTGTCCCTATACCGCGCAACAAGGACCCTAACCTACACTCCGGCAGGAGAAGAGCAAGGGCCTAGCCTAGTTCATGGAGAAAGCATTCAGGCTCAATTCCATGGCCCGTTTTGCGGACGCCGCCATGTATGGGACGAACAACAAGGGCGCAGTGGCAGAGGTATGCGACCACCGAGGCCACGTTACCTCCGCTGTATCGACCCTCCCCTGCACGATCACGGAAGCCGAACAGCTCGCCAACTGCGTTAGCCATCCGCAAAGGCCAACACGCAAACAAACCACTGTCGATCCTCAAGGATTCCCAGCGGGCCTGCCGGGACTCGAAGGATGCGGGGACTTGAAGGAATGCAACGCGTTCGCTTGAGCGCAACCGCTCCGGGAAATTTTGTCTCTCTAGTGTACGATACTGAGCAGTACGCGTATGGTTCTCTGTGGACCAAGCGTCTCACGTTTTCTTCGACATTCCTTCGGTAGCCACATTAGGTGCGCAAAGTACGCATTCGATTGTGGCCAACATGCTTTCCTTTGCGTTTTTTCAAGTCCGTACCACGCCTCGCAAAAGAAAAAAATATATTGTGGCGGGGCAGCAAATTGTCGCATAGTGAAAGTTCGATTTCGTTACTCCTTCTTACTTTGCGGAAGTTAATGGGCTACAGGACGCTTCAGTTTCCGGATACTTTTAATATATTATTGCGATAGCAATTATACGGACACTCCAGGCACATTCCTGCCGTCGCCGTCACCCTCATGTTCCGTGTGAAATCCACGGTGATATCACCATGACCGCGCGCCGCATGCTGCATGTGCGAGTGAAAGCGTAAGAGGGGGTGAGGTGGCATAGGTGAGCCAACGATGGTGGCTCAGTCTTGTGTGCTCAAGGGAAAAAAGGGGGAGGAAGCGCACCGCCTCCTGTCACGCGCGAAACACCAGGGGGAGTGCATCAGGGGGGAGCTGTGATCAGTGAATCTGTGGTTGCGCAAATGTTTATTTGCCTTGTTTGATGCATTACATACAGTGACTTTTTCTTAGATACGTAGATTTATTGGAGACTTACACATATATTTAGATATCTTGTTGCGAAGTTATGTGTATGCCCGTGCAGCAAACCTTGTTTCCAATGGCACTTTTTTGTCCTTTATCAAACTGTACCTTCGTATTTGTAGATTCTATTGTGCCTTCGCATTTCTTATGCACGCGGGCGAATGAAATGAACGTGAGTTTATCCACCCCGTGCCAATAATGGTTCGGTTCAATATGTGCGAGCCATGCATGTAGAAGACAGGCATCACTAATTTACAAAAGAGACACGCAGGTGAGAGGATAAAGGTTTTTTAATGCTCTCATACATTGGGTTGAACATTGTTGCGTGACATAATGGAAACTCCCAATGTTAAGCAGCGTGGTGTGGTGAGGTTTCTGACGGCTGAAGGTGCTTCCCGAAAGATGTTTCCCAAAGGTGTTTCCCGTATGGCTGCCGTGCACGTTGAACATTGCATTTTATTGGCCACTGTGAAGCGCTCGAGCAAACGGTTCAAAGAAGGACGTGAAAGTTGCAAGGACGATTCAAAACCGGGCCAAAGCCACCGTGCAATCACACCCAACACTATTTCAAAGGCTTATGAGCTGATTAGACAAGAACGGAGGATAATCCTAGATGAATTCGCAAGGCATGTGAACATCAGTCGCGGTTCGCGTAACACCAAATTTCATCAACATCACGGTTATCGGCTCTTGTGTGTGCAATGGATGCCCAAAATATTGAACCACCGCTAGAAGAACTAGAAGGTTCAGCGCTGCCTTGACTCATCTGATCCGGTATCACAATGAGGGCGATGACTTCCTGTCTGGAACAGGGACTGGGAACGAATCACGGTGCCGCTACTAGGAGCCTGAAAGGCGACGGCAAAACTTGCAGTGGAAACAATCGACTTCACCACCGCCAATGAAAGCAAAGGCTGTCATTCCCGCCGGTAACGTGTTGACTTTTCTTTTTCGATAGTCAAGAGCCATTAGTAAAGGAATTGGTTAAACCTGGAGAGACTATCGATCGCTTCCAATACTGTGAAACGCCGCATAGGCTGCATGTCGCAATCAAGAACAAACGACATGGAAAATTGAGCAATGGGGTCATGTTGCTCTACGACAATTCCCGTCACCATGTCACTGATGTGGCTAATACAAGAATGGCAAAGTTCAAGTGAGAGAAGCTGCAACATCCGCCATACAGCTCAGACTTGTTGCCTTGCGACTCAACATTTTGGAGCTTCTGAAAGAACAGCTCAAGGTAACCAGATTCGTGTCGGATGGTGGCGTAAAACAGTCAGTTACAGTCTTTTTGAAGCAGCAACCCAAGCAGTTTCATGAGACGGGAATCGCGCGACTCGTTAATCAGTGGGACAAATGTCTAAATACTCATGGAGACTACATTGCTTTCAAAATAAATTACCCCGTTTGTCATATATTCGCATTGGCTCACTTTCATTTCACTCGCCCTCGTATATTTTGCAGAACTGCCTTTTATATGTGCTGTCTGTTATGACTATAATTTCAGTGCAATTTCTCAAATTCACGACCGATGAAAGCTGCTCCTGCGCGATAAACTGTAACAATGAAAAGCGTCATTGAGACTTTTCCGTGGTCGTTGTATATGTACAAAGATGTAAACAAGGTTCTTCAATGACAAAGTTTCATTAAAGGAGTTGTGCTCAACGTGTTTATTTCATGGCCTTTACATTTTTCTTATCAGCGACACGCGCTGCTTTGCTGGTTTCAAACTGATATAGCTCTAAAGTTCGTGTGATATTTTCTTTAGTTATTAAACAGACAGAAAACATGCAAGCATTAATATCAGCCATTTCGGGCACAATTCTTGACAGATGCGAGCATGTTCTTTTATGAAAAAATACATATTTTACTTGACAGGGTGCAGCGTTCAAGAATTCGGTTGTTGCATTTTTGGCAACGGCAATGCAGTTATTATTACTGTATTTGATCCCTCGACAAATTCTATAGCGAGGAGGCCGAGCTGCAACGTGACCCCCCCCCCCCCCCCCCCTGGACGAATGTACTGGCTACGCCACTGTTCACTACCAAATTCCAATCATGTTATAAGTAGCTTACGTACCACGCTACTTATCAACTCAGAAATCGCTGTAAACCAGTAAACGAGGTCAATGTGCCGGTATCTGTTGGTTTCAGGGGCTGATCACTCCCAATGAAACTGGAGAAAGTACCACCAGTGTACGAGTGGCTGATGGCGACGAGACCATGGGCTTCTATACTGAGAAATTCAGCCCACAAGAAGGAGCGCTGAAAGCCATTCCGGAAATATCTGATCGCGCCTCGAAAAACCTGATAGGCAAACTGGCTGATGTAGCAGGACCACATTCCCTCCAATCGGCTGACAGCACGTGCTTCCAGCTCTCCGGATTCGATTCGAAGATCGGCATCCAAATGTCGTTGGCAGATTCAGTGGGAAGCGACGCAGTCAAACCGATCACAGTGAGTATAGGATCTTAACCCCAAAGGAAACATCAAAATATTCCAGATGCAGCCACAGTTTTCGAGCCTATATTGCTTATTTATTTTCACCCGGATAAAATGCCTTACTGCGCTCTGCAAAGTTGGCAGTACATATAATTGTGAGCGAACGAATGTTACAAAAATTGAGCAATTACCAGTGCTTCATTGCTTGCGAATCATTTGCTTTCCTCATTTACGGCGTAGCAAAATACGAGACTTCATTGAACGCTATTGTTAGGGTTGGCACGGAGGCCTTGTATAAAGTGTAACCTTTCAGATGCCTCTTTTCTTTTTGAACGGCCAAAGTGCGCGGAATATTCTTGCTCGTCTGATCGGAATTCCTCTACAGTGCTTGTTTCCATTCCAGGCATTGAGTGAAAGCTCCTACCACGTATGATGATAACGCACCTACAACGAGCAGAGTCGTTTAACTCCGCAGTTGTCGGACGAATTGCTGCCTTGCTGGTTTATTACTGGTGTGCTTATCGCAATATATCTTAGAGTTGCTTGGTAATTATCTACGCAATTGGGCACGCAAACTAAGGGTGCAATTCGACAGTACATAATTTATGCGGTCTCTAACAGCGAGAATAGAACAATTTGCTTCAACGAAAAGCACCATCTGGTCTTTGGTAAAGCGCTGCACCAAAAGAACAGTGCTGGCTTTTTGGTGTGTTGATCAGCCGTCAAGAGCTGTCGGCGAAGCAAAGAGCCGCGACAACAACTCCGAAGTGAAGTAAGCTGCATGAATTGAAAATAAAGTTCAGAGAACAATAGCCTTGCAAAAGAAGTATTTTTAGCAGAAAAATTATGAGCAGAAGAGGACAAACTCTATTGGTAAGTGAAGTTTCCGATACGCGACTAAGAGCCGTCTTATTCCGAGCAGAGCGCCAAGACACCGTGGGTAAGACAACTCTCGGACACTGCCTTGAATTTTCTGCGTTTTATATTCTTGAGGTCAAAGATTTTAAGAGAAATATCTGTGAACCAGTAACTACGCTGTCGGTGTGCTAGGATTAGACGTACTGAAGTCGAAAAGAGCGAACGAATCTATCGACTGAGTTTCCATCACATTGTAAATATAGCTGTGAACTCCGACATAACAGACACATATAGAATCCGGGAATTCGCAAGAACGTTACGAATTCTAGATCCGCTATGGTTCAGGCCTCGTCGCTGTTCCGCATAGTCGCACTTAAGGGTTCGCTGGTTTCGCTTTGGCCATTCAGTTTACCTGTAATCAACCTGTCACTTTCTACCAAACAGATGGGACCAGGCTTTTGACAGAGCAATTCACCAATCTAAACTCGTTTAGTCTTGCTTTGATTCCTGCCATTACACTATCTTATTTATTTGTTAAAATCTAGACAGCAAATTATATCTTTGTCTCTGTATCTGCTTGTAAGTGTTAGCATATGTTCATCGTTTGGGGCAATTGTTTCGTGTTTAATTGGGCTTTGTCATTCGCGCATTTCTCTTTTCTAATCGTATATTGGTTCCGTTTTCAATCCCGAGAAAATATTTTGTTCACCATTCTATTTTGTGTCGCTTAATCATGTTCCGACTTTTGAATGGTCGCCAAAAGGGCCTGCAGTTACATGTTGTAAAATAAATAAAAACGTAACAATAAAACACAACAGACGGTAATGACGCAACGGCAGGGCGAAGTCCTAAAAGCATTTTCTTATGCTGGAACAAAATATTCCTACGTGCGTAATCAAGAAAGCTTGTAATGCCTACCTTGACATTTTTTTATTACATGGGTATTTTTTCTTTATTTTCAGTAAGATCTTTATTATGTCTGTTTTTATTTATTGTTTTTGCGCACCCTTGCTAATATTACTTATTCCTTTCCACAGACGCGCCCCGTTGTCTGGAATTTTTTTTTTTTTTCAAAATGCTCTGTAGGGGGAACTTTAATTCAGAGCTTTCTCCATTGTGTTGATGAAAACAGGATGTTGCTGTGTTGTTTTGAACTGTCAATGAATTTGCAACCACTTGGTTTTGCAGGTTATGTCAGAAAGGGACAACTTCGTGGGAACTCTGGAGAAAACATTCATTATTGACGGTGACATTGGAAACAACACAGTGGTTACTGTGAGCTGCGCCTCCGGTCAAAGCTGTCCACTCTCGGTGCAGCTTGTTGACCCCGCCGGACAAAGGTGTCAAAACTGTCGTGAAGATAACACTGACCTCCAAAAAATGCTCACCATACCCAGCCCTGCACAGGTAAGGCTGCATCCTGAGAAACCAGGACTGGGATAATAGTGACATTAGTTTGTTTCGATTGTATTAATTTCTTACCAGCTGGCCCTCATGGCCTGCCGATCACGGCGGTAGCGTGGGCGCAGGCCCCTCTGACAATTCCTAAAGTGTGAAAAGGAAAATATCCTGAATAAAACTTACATTGTCCCGGCCCATGTTCAAATACATTTGTTTTAATGTCTGTGTAAAATGGGGCTGCAAGCTTGTTTGGCACTCCCTCGCAGAGGCGTTTTAAGGTAATTTGTCTCCCCAACCAAAGTCAAACTAATGCGCCCCTCTCGACTCTGGCACCAAATTTGTCGGTACGATGTTGAAAAATTCAAACATGACTTTCTGACACATTATTACTAATTGTAACGAAAAAAAACCTATGTTTTCGGGTATCATCTTATTAATTCGTCTACAATAAGCCACAAAACACGATTGACTAAAAAGAAGAAATGAATGTTTTAAAAGTGATAAATCGAGGGAAATAGTGCGAGGGGTGGGGCAAAGTAAGAATATCCAAAAACGAAAGGCAAGGAAAATTGGGTATAGCATGCGCCGCATTTGATCGGTGGCAGGCAACTATTTTGCATGTAACATGAAATTCATGTATGAAATCTAAAGATTTATTTTTCATTAGATATGAAAGTTGTACTTACTACTATTCGCGCAAAAAAGAACATCACGTAGGTACTATGCAGTGTATAGGAAATATACTATGTGAACTATATTCGTCGAATCAAAGACATGTACTCTACCACGTTTCTGCTATAGCGTTGTCTAAAAGTTCCCGAAAACCCGTCATCGCGAGCAAGGTGTATCGCCCTACTTTTGCCAGCAATTTCTTAGAAGTGCCACACAGCACAATTGCAAACACTGCATGCCTGTCAGAACTCATCTTTGGTGAAATGTCTCCGCGAAGTTTTTGCTGGCACATTATACTCGACCCGATCACTTGACCAAATTCACGGTGCTTCAGTCCTGCGAATTCAGTGCGCATGTGCACAAGAAGTTGTTGTAAAGGCTGAATATGTTTTAGACAAAGGCTCATAATAGAACGTACATGACGTGCACAAGAATACGCCTTTTTAAACCTCGACATCAAGATATATTTCGCCGAAGAAAGATGAACACCTGGCAGCCAGTCGTTATTATTACTGGTACAGACGATCGCAAGTCGGCCCTTTCATTAGCGTTGAGGTAATATCGTCGATAGACACGCCGGATATGTAGGTTCAGTACCTGATCAATGATTCTGTAAAGCTTTTTTTTTTGTCGGCGCCAGTTTACCAGACTTGGCGAAAACCTTTTTCGCCGCTTACAGCTGACATGAAAGATGACAGGAAGAAGTGCGGCCTCGCTGCTGCCGGGCAGTCACGTCCGTGGGAACATCGGGTCACGTGGTTTAGGTGCGTTTATTGTGCTGTTCTGACATGTGACACAGGTAAAAACATCGCACTAAACGTACTGATGCGGATGAGCCGGTTGTCCAACAGATGCGACCGCCGGGCAGCAGTAAGGACGCGTTGCTAGCATTGATTTCCCATTGTCAGTTCTTAGTACGAAGCCTTTTTTGACATGACACAAATAGCAGCAAAAACACAAAAGAAACAGCCGCGACGTGGATTCGAACCATGCACCGCAACGTGAAAATCTGACTTTATCGCGACGCCGCCGCTGAGTCTCGCGTAGGTGCTCCTCCACTTGTAATATTAACCACCGCCTGAAACGTTTCGAGATTTTACGCATTGCTGTTGTTGGTTTCGGCGTATGGAACGCCAATTCTTCCGCATTCTACATAGTTTCTGATTTTGCGTCTTATCTATATAACATTTGCTGCACAGAGCCATTTTCGTTGCAATTTCGAGCCCTGAGCCCCACTGGTTCTGATCGCCCTCGCAGTGAACTACAGCACCTAGATTCTCCCTCTTTATTGATCAGCATCCGATGACTGGACGGCATCCGAGTATATGCATCGTAGCCCCAGTTCACTCAAGGTAGTGTGAAGCGTTGCTGAATGCCGTTGCGGCAGAGCTTTGTACCTTGGCAATCTTGCGCCTCCTTAAAAAGACAAACTGGTCTGTACACACTGTTGCGATTCAGGGTCCGAGCGGCCATTAAGGTGCCGTGGCTAGTGATGTGCCAGGTGCCAGGCGATCGAGAGGTCCAGGGTGGCGTCCAATAGATGAGAAAAAGGGTTTATGTACAAATGAACGTGATGAGAGTTTACATGTACGAGCACGAGTACGAGCACCAGTACGAGCATGTACCCCCCCCCCCCCCCCCCCGCCGCCAAAGACTAAAATCCGCTTTTCAACGCTTTTTTTTCTCCTTTCCATCATTTCCGAAATTCACTGTTCTTCTCGGCTACCCATAATTATCGAACCGTTCGCGAAATCCGCCCATTACGTTGCACCCTTCTGTCGGACTCCGCCTCCAATGTTGCACGTCAGCCCGCTCCATACGAGGCAACGTCGTTGCAAACTGCGAACTTGATGTCGACGTCGTTTCCACGGAAGTCCTCAGCGTTGGCCCCTTTTATCAATTAGTGGGCCATTCGTGACGGTCCGCTTGTCAGGGTCAGGTTCAGGTAGAGTGATCTTCGCTGTACTCATTGCTTCCACGGAGGGCAGTGGGTTTTGACCGCCTCCAAGTGAGCTCCTTTGTCCGCGCGTCGCAGTCTATGTCGAATCGAGTCTAGTCCAAGCGGGCGTTCGTCTGATTTAGTCGCCAGCTCCCTGGTCCTGAAAAAACAACGATGCCAGTGTGAAGAGCCTTTCATAGCTGCGCACTCGCCTGCGCAGCCTTATTAGTCGGGGAGGGATGCCGGGCGCAGCAGTGCTAAACGCCAATCGTAACAACGCGTACGTCCATCATGTGTTCAGACAATTCAGTCTCAAAAATGTGAACAGCGGTACCGCGCTTATCAAAGCCAGTTCATTGGACACTGTATTGACACTCCTGGAAGTCGTTTTGCCGTCTCAGCATACGAAAACGCTTTGCGATGGGCAAAAAAATTGCTTTGATATAATGAGTCGGACAGACCAGCGACATCGGAACGTTGGCGCATTATCGCAATTCCAAGTTGTGGTAATGCGGCAATACTGGCCTCTCAAGACAGCGGAAAGTTGTTGGAACTTTAGGAGAGTACTCAGGAGAGCAAGCTGTGGAATGGCGTCTGTGCTTGGCAGATCAGTTCTGCGGAGGCCCTCAAAGTGGAGGGCTGTTCATGAAAAGAAGAAAGAAACGACATCCACCCCTATTGTAGCACAAAGGTACAAAGAAAACCCACACCGTTTTCTCAGAAACAAAGCTATACGGTTTAAGAAAACTTCGCCTTCCCCGACCAGGATAAAATTTGCTACAACTCGGAAGCGTTCTTTCTGAGAAACCTGTGAGGATTTATTTTGTAGCTTCCTGCTGCAAAAAGAAAGGTGCACGTCAATTTTATTTTCAGGTGTATGCTTTTGAAAGAGCAGATCAAACAATGGTTGAACGAACACAATCGGGAGGAGATGATGTAATTCAGGAACGCAAGGCCACCAAGGTTTTCTTTGAAATACACGAATACGGGTGTTGTTAATTACGTCACACCATGTCATGAGCTTCAAGTAATCGAATAAATGTACAAACCCGTCGCAAGGCAGCGGTACCTCTACAATATTTGACATTTAAAATCTGCTTCCTGATTTGGTCTCGGTCAAGCAGAAGCAGAAGCATGGTGATGTGGATGCGCACATTTGTTGCCGCTATGCACCGTGCTTTTGGCAAAACCTTTAACTGTTTACTGCCGTGCATTCCGAAATTGCTCACAAAGGCTTCGTACGATCTTGTTTGACTTAGACGTGCCTTTTTTCAAACTTTCGCTTGTGGCCCGTGTGAAACCTTTTTTCCACCATCGCCATTATTGAAGCGGAAACAAGTCACAGCGGCGTCTACTTTTTTCCGGCTCCGCGTTCAACTGCATATTGCAGTTGGCTAACCTAGCCTACGAATTGTGATAGAACTGAGTGCCGATATTTTCTCTTCTAGTCTTTTCTAAAGACTAATCTTTTCTTTCTAATCTTTTCTTAAGGCTTCAGACTTCACTTTTTGGTTTAGATCCGATGGTAGTGTTTTGCGAGTTCGGTAAATAACATTCTTCAATAGTGCTCATTCATGTTGTGATTAGGACCTTACAGCTATCGTGCATATGTAAGTAGTGTCTTAAAGTCTTTTTTTCTACCATTCCTCTAGTATGAGCATCTTGCGGAAATTCAGCACCTGTGAGGTGGAAATTTTGTGCTATTGTGCCGTCCCCGACTTCTGTTTTTCTATTGAATCCACAGGGTTCATTCGTATACTAGTATGCACATCTAAAACGCGAGGCATTCCTCTACCTAGTAGCAGCCAAGGTCAAACGCGAGGCCGTCCAAGGCCAGCGAGTTTGTCGCCGAGTTTGTCGCTCCTCAATGCGCCTGCTAGATGGCCGCTGTTGGCTCGGCCCCCTCTTCGCTCCACGCGCACGCTCTCTCTCTCACGCGCTCGCTCACGCATCGCTAGTACTTGGTTCCACCACTGGGCCCTGTGCTGGTTTGCGCGCCACAAGTAGACGGGGCTCGGTTGCGCCAGTTTTGCCGTGTTGCGCGTAGGCCTTCACTTGTAGATACAAAAATGTGCCCTCTAGAAGTATCAAGCGGAAGAGGAGCGTTAAGGCACTGGAGAGGTACGCGATGAGTACCAAATCGGCGAGGCAGGAGGAGGCCAAGCGACGGGCCGACGAGATAAGCATGGCCCAGCAGCGGTAGGCGAAGCCGAGCGCCGCCGAACGGGCTACGGAGGCCAAGCGCCGCCGATTGGAAGACCACCACTTGCGGGACGCAGATTTGTACTTTAGAAATCACTTTGCTGAAGACGAATTAGGTGCGGCGTGTCAGGTCGGAGAGCACCTCCGGTTCCCGTACGACGTCGTCAGGCGTGCCGTGGCCCGCGAAAGTGCGTGGCGGTCCTCAAGCGAGCGTGGCAGCGTGGACGTGAGTGCATCCGCGCTTTGGACAACGCGCACGCAAGCAAGGCTCCGCATTGTGTTTGATAGTCATCAAGGATGGTTCCTTCCATAATTCCTTTCTCTGTTCACAACTTACAGCGTTTGTAGCTCCGAGAAATAGAACAAAAGAAGCAATTTTATTGTGGTTTAGGTAATGATTACAATTATGGGGTTTTTGCATGCCGGAACCACGACCTAATTATAAGGCACGCCGTAGTGGTTTACTCCGGATTCACTTTGACCATCCGAGGTTCTTTAAGGTGTCCCGAATGCACGGGATCCGGGCGTTTTTGCATTTCACCCCCCCCCCTCCTCCTATCAAAATGGGGCCACCGCGGCCAAAATTTCATCCCGCGACCTCGTGTTTAGCAGTGCAACACAACATCCGCGAAGCCACCCCGGTGGGTGGTTTAGGTAATGGTGATGTGACTGAACGACTGACTGACTGACTGGCTGCATGACCAACTAAATGACTGAGTGAGTGACCCACTGAGTTACTGACCGAACGAGCGACTGTGCAACTGATATACTGACTGGTTGACGTATTTTATATTTCAAGGCGGGTACCTGGATGCTTCAAGTGAAGAGCTCAAGCACGGACCGAGTCAAAGTCAGCATCCTGGTCGTGTCCGAAGGCAGAGACCCTACAAATATGCCGGTATTGGCTTCATGTGAAGTGCCAAAGAGACCGGTTCGCGCACCTGATGAAGCAATCATAGACGTCTCTGTGTCGAAAGGCGGGAAAGCTGTCATTGGCGCGAAGGTTATAGCGGTGGTGGTCAACACGCAGGGGCATTGGTGCCTTCCACTGTTTGACAGCGGTCTAGGTAAGAGCATCGCTGAAATTATTTGTTCTCGTTAAACTTGACAAATAGCGCGGCACATATTATATAATGATACAGTATGATGCCTGTTGCACAAGAAGAGAAACACAAAAAATCACGCCGACAAGATCCAACCTGGCATTCTATTGTGAAAGCAGGATTTTTGGCTGCTTTCCCACAACCGCAGCACTAATTTCGATCTGCGCCTCTAATCGGACAAATTTTTTTTGTGCTAACAGGGATGCTCAATGCTGTGGTATTTGAACTAATGTCGCCCAGCTTCCTCGAACTGTCCGGTAGGCTGTATCACGGAGGCAACCACGGTGGCGTACGTGAAATGTTTTGCGCGCGCTGCGAAGGGTGTATGGGACCTCGGGTACAGAAATGGCGTTTCAGTTTCAGTTTCATGTATGGGCACTCTAGAAATCTTAGTTTTTAAACCTATGCTGCAGCTGTTTTTCGCTCCATATTCGTGGTGGGTAGGTTTTTTTTTTTTCACTGGAGATTTTAGTACTAGGTTGCGGAAATGACGCCCCCCCCCCCCCCCCCCCCCCCCCCTTGTACGATGGTGCCCGGGAACGTCATGCGCCGCTCAAGCCTGCTGCAATCATAAATTGCTGAGGCTCCTGAACTTGTCTCAATGGCGGACACGCTTAGCCCTAGTAAAATTGGTCAGGTACCCCTGTGTCTCACCGCCCGAGCTTCTTGGCACCTGTTTGGCATCCTCGTCATGTCGAATGCAGGAAAGCCAAAGACAATAACTGTGTCCTATTCAGATGAATCGAACAGATTAGTGCCGGCATTAGGGTCAATCCCCGGACACTGAGGTCAATTTTGTGTCCCTGCCGGTGGTTGCACCGAAGTCATAAATTGTGTATCGCGCCACCACAAGCAGCGCAGCTTTCGTCGAAAGAAAAATATTTGCTGTCTACGCTGACGTTGATAAATTTCTGTACCACAAACTTGTTTTCCTAGACATGAAAAAAGAAGAAAATGGCTACAAGTCTTCTACAATGACTAAATATGCGAAAAGCCGAAACGCAGTTTTTTATGAAGCGCGTAGAGTAGTCAGGCTCGTCTCTTCCTCTTCCCTCTTGACATTCTGCGCCATCTGGCGATGCCACCGTGAAGTTCGTGCACCCTAATTGCGGAAATACAGGGATCGAGGTCGGCGTCAGCGAGGTTAATTAAACAGCGGCACAAACCGCGGAGCACATGCTCAGTGCTACACTCACCGTAGTTGCAGCATCTCAAACTGCTGCTAAGTGTTTCGCACACAACTACTTGCTAAGCACATCGCTTTTAATTACGGCAATATAAATCCATGTCAAAAACAATTGGCGTCAATGCAAAATGCATCGCAATGAAAGGTGCCATGTGGATGTCCCCCGGCCCCGCCTCCTCCCCCTTCCCCCCCCAAAAAAGCAGAAAGACAATATGCACGCGAGTGTTTCACCACAGAGAACGAGTCAACGCGCAGAGGAACCGAATAGGGAAGTGAAACTGGAAGGACGCCACCCGCAGCGGCTCTCGTGAATGTCACATCATGGCGACTAGGTTTAAGCACATCTTTCACACCCACATCCAGTGGCGAGGAGATGCTAATGGTACCGTTACGCGTCCTTTATTGCTCCGTGGTACAGCGTCATTGATTCTGGTATTTAGCTTATAATCACCAAATTAAAAAATATAAAAATTAAATATGGGGTTTTACGTGCCAAAACCACTTTCTGATTAAGAGGCACGCCGTGGTGGAGGATTCCGGAAATTTTGACCACCTGAGGTTCTTTAACGTGCACCTAAATCTAAGTACACGGGTGTTTTTTTGCATTTCTCCCCCATCGAAAAACGGCCGCCCTGTCCGGGCTTCGATCCCGCGTTCTCGTGCTGAGCAGCCCAACACCATGGCCACTGAGTAACCACGGCGGGTAATCGCCAAATTTGGTGCAGCAGTTATCATCAAAAGTTGGCATACGAGACTAGCATAGAGAAATGAAAAATAATTTCTTTGACGTGGTATTCACATGGCTAACGTAACATGTTTTTTTTTGTTGTTTCTGAGTTGCCGCAGTCCTGCTAATTTTCGGTTATTTACTTTGTCACATCTAATCTAGATGTTTAATTTTTCAACGGTAGGCTGCCGCAGAGTATAAAATATGAAGAGAGCACAGGCGCAATTTATTTACCGCGGTTTTGCAAAAAATAATTCAAATTGCACTGAACCACATTTTTCCGGTGAAAAACGCTGCTGAGAAGGCTGTGTTTAACATGCGAGGAAATTAAAGAAGTCACACTTGGCTTCATGACAAAGCAAACCTACTACCTTGCGTGATCAGATCGCTTCACTTTTCTTGCGCTATACGTAATCTCTGAAACATTTCCACCTATCACAACCGCGATAACGTCAAAGGAAGCATGACTAACCATAGGCGTCTGCCAGTAGCTACGCGCCTGCATTTCAGCAAATTTTTCAGAAAACGGTAAAACGGCGGTTGTTAACCCTTCTAGTCCGTTCCATTGACGGTTACTTCGCAGGCCCCGGAAACATTCGTCAGACTGCCCAGTTTTTGCCGTTGAGAATGTAGCGTTCACGACGGTAGCAAGGTTTAAGACTCGTGCTGAAGCTTCTCGGAGAGTACTCCAGGAATGCACGTGGGCGACGCGATGGAATCGATGCGGCATACGAGGTGGCAGTTGCCTCGGAGCAGAACTAGCAGCCTGCAAAGGCGTCTCGAAACACGGGAGCAAGGACGAGATGAGATCGACAGATAACCGTTCCAGTCAGCTTCAACTTTATTGTCTCTTACGCTTAAGTCAGCGCATGCCCGCGATGCCTAAGGTCCCTAGATAATGTCCCTAGATAAAATCTAGGGACTTCAGCTATACCCACCCGATGCTACTTCACCTGACAACATTCATTCGAACACAATGTAATGCACAACACTGCCAGGGCTCCAGTAATCAATCAATTAATTAAATAATTAGTAATTAATTATTAATTATTTATTGTTATTATATAAAAATCAATTAATAATTTATTAATTACTGGAACCCTTTCATTAATTAAATGTAATTATTATAGGGTCATTGTACGTCCACACAATTTCTCACTTTTTTGCACTTCGTTTCTGTTCTTTCCTTTTCACAGCAGAATTGACTGTCGTAGTGTTTGCGACAAAACTTGTTAGAGGAAACGCCGGCGTTGCCACCAATTCCCCACCATGAACCCGTGGTTATACCTCGCGTATTTATGGAATCTTTGTATTTTACAGCTTCAATTTCGTTTATTTGACAATAATTAATTTTTATGGATTTCCAAGCAGTCATATAGCTTTTTGAAAACAGCAAGGCAATTAGCCTGGGCGATCACGCGTAATCACCGCGAGACGTTGCATTATTATTTGTAAAATGATTTTGAGACGATTTAAGGCCAGAGATGCGCTGTTCAGGCAAATCCACTCACCAGCCACAGCGATCATGCCAGCCAATCGCTTATGCTCGCGCCTCCCATAAACACCTCCCGACAGTAGCGCCTCTGTGCTCTCAAAGTATTTGTCGGTAAATTGATTCGGACTGTGCCTCACTCACACCTAAAGAACCCTTCGGGATTAGACGGTTATGCCAGGTTATGCCATGACGTACTAGTCTCTCTTCCCTGACTTGTCGACCCGCCGTGGTTGATTAGTGACTACCTGGTGGTGGGCTTAGTAGCACGAGGTCGCGGGATCGAATCACGGCCACGGCAGCCGCATTTCGACGGGGGGGAAATACGAAAAGACCCGTCTGTTTAGATTTAGGCGCACGCTAAAGAACCCTGGGTGGTCTAAATTTCCGGAGTCCACCACTACTGCCTGTGTCGTAATCAGATCGGGGTTTTGCCACGTAACGCCTCATAATTTAATTTTTTGCCAAACTTATCGCTTTCGCATCCACACTGTATTCCGTGACCTTGAAGTGCCTATGTATCTGACTCCTTCTGCGACGTTAATACCGAGACTTATCACGGAGGACACTACGGTGGCGCTGGCTGCATGTATACGCCATGATTGTGCCATTACCGTGGCAGTAACAAACTTCTGACGCTAAATATCCTATATACCTGGGAAGAACCCAAATTGACCTGCTGTTGTTCGGAATAGATAAGTAACCTTGTGCTACAAACGACGTCGCATAACTACAGTATACGGACTTGCTTGCGTGTAAGTGTAGGCGAATGCCGTGTGCGCGTTCACCAGCTCTTGCCCTAAATTCGCAGATCCCGACGGACGCGATATTGACGGAACCTACAGTAGATACTTCACACAGTTCACGGGTGCGGGACGGTACTCTGTCTTTGCTTACATTTACGGAGACAGCGAGACCAGGCACGCGTACCGAAGGAGAGACCCCCGTGGTTCTAGTATGACCGTTCTTAATGAACCCCTACCCGGTGAGTTGGTCATTTGTACGTTTTCGGCAGATAAGTACGTCTCTGTTGTTTGCGCTTGTTACGCTAATGACTAGTGAACTAGAGCCAGATACGTATGTCGTAAATGTGTTTAATCTTGCTTGAAAGGCATTGTTTGCACACTTCTTGCCGACTGAAAGGCGATACTCGGTGCATGCGGCGCTGCGGGCGTTTTCCGCGCCACTGGTCAGTGCTGGGCGGCTCGCTGCGCAGCCGAACGCAGCGAGGTTTACAAAAGGAAAACTCCCGCCTTTCAAGGGATACGAAAACGTGTCGACGCGGTGTCTCTAGAGTCGCACCCGGCGTCCGAAAATGTCGGCAGGTGCCTGCGGTATGAGCATTGCGTTTCAATCGCTGAGCACTGGGCTTATATGCTTAGAAACTAAGACAATTTGCGCGTGCAAACGAAGATCGTTGAACCTTTCCATGCCAATACGTAGGGAAAAGTACACGAACCACGGTACGAAGCACCTGCAACTCATTAGTCTCTAAACCGGTGCTGCTTTAAAGGTGGGACGACCGATGAGCAAGTTGTGTTGGTGTTAGTACAATTTGCCTCTTATGGTGGTTTTGAAATAAAGGAATGGTGTGTTTTACCGATAGCCATTATTATTAGCACTTGAAAGCGTTCACCAGAGGTAATAAATAGCGTTTATTGTGGCTATGCATATCGCCTTGCACAAACAACAAGGCCATCAGAAATATGCATATTTCTACGCTTTCGAAACGACCATAGAAATGATGCAGCAGCGGTGTAGCATTCTCATGTGTAAATCAGCGCCACACAGGAAAGAGACCTAGCCACTAAATTAGCGACTAAATGGTATATTCCAGATATCCTCGCTTCGTCTGACATTCAAGCATAAATAGATGAATTATATTGTTTTTATTCGTTGGTAGCTTTGAAAACTTTCCCACTGTTGCAGATGTATCAGATGGTAACTGTAATGTCCGTTTATATGCCGTATTTCTTATGCTTCTACTTTTTGCGTGTTAGCTTTCACGGAATCGCATGCGGTTTCCACGAACTGGTGCATGTGTTTAATGTAGTCTGTAACTATGTTTTCTGTATACCTGTAGATGGGGTCGAGGATTCGTCAGGCCAAGTGGTCTTTGACCTGGACCTCATGTTAGGCACTGTTTGAGGATCCAAATAAATAAAAAAGAAAGCTGACTTTCAGTAAAACGCGTAGACCGATGGTGGTGAATGACTGCGAGAGCATGCATTAGGCAACTACACCAAGGGCAAGAGTTGAAAGCTAAGAAATTTGAGCGCATAAAAAATGGCTACCTGACAGCCAATCCAAATCCATTATTATACGCCATCAATTAGCTTCAAGGGCACCTACCGCCATTTATAAGATCCTTTTAAAGTCAAAGTCACTTCAGACAACATAAATGTCATTTATAGGTAGGGTAACTCGCAGTCATGTGATAATAATCAACAGATGACCAAATGCATCTGTTACATTGAAACGTGCGAGTGGAGTTTGCATGAAGAGGAGAACGAAGCTGGGCTGGCTCGCGCCCGGTGCTGTGGACTCATATCGCTAAGCGATACCTTTGCATTTTTTATCTTGTGAGTAAACGCGTAGCTACAGTAAGGAATATGAACCTGGCAACGTTTAACGCTAGAACGTTATCTAGTGAGGCGAGTCTACCAGTGCTATTGGAGGAATTAGAGGGCAGTAAATGGGATATAATAGGGCTCAGTGAATTTAGGAGGCCAAAAGAAGCATATACAGTGCTAAAAAGCGGGCACGTCCTGTGCTACCGGGGCTTAGCGGAGAGACGAGAACTAGGAGTCGGATTCCTGATTAATAAGTACATAGCTGGTAACATACAGGAATTCTATAGCATTAACGAGAGGGTGGCAGCTCTTGTTGTGAAACTTAATAAGAGGTACAAAATGAAGGTTGTACAGGTCTGCGCCCCTACATCCAGTCATGATGACCAAGACGTCGAAAGCTTCGATGAAGATGTGGAATCGGCGATGGGTAGAGGGAAAACTAAATACACTAGACGGATGGGCGACTTCAATGCCAAGGTAGGCAAGAAGCAGGCTGGAGACAAGGCAGTGGGGGAATATGGCATAGGCACCAGGAATAGCAGGGGAGAGTTATTAGTGGAGTTTGCGGAACAGAATAATATGCGGATAATGAATACATTCTTCCGCAAGCGAGATAGCCGAAAGTGGACGTGGAGGAGCCCGAACGGCGAGACTAGAAATGAAATAGACTTCATACTCTGCGCTAACCCTGGCATCGTACAAAATGTAGACGTGCTCAGCAAGGTGCGCTGCAGTGACGATAGGGTGGTAAGAACTCGAATTAGCCTAAACCTGAGGAATGTACGGAAGCAACTGGTACATAAGAAGTCGATCCATGAGTTAGCGGTAAGAGGGAAAATAGAGGAATTCCAGATCAAGCTACTGAACAGGTATTCGGCTTTGACTCAGGAAGAGGACCTTAGTGTTGAAGCAATGAACGACAATCTTGTGGGCATCATTAAGGAGTGTGCAATAGAAGTCGGTGGTAACTCCGTTAGACAGGATCCCAGTAAGCTATCGCTGGAGACGAAAGATCTGATCAAGAAACGCCAATGTATGAAAGCCTCTAACCCTGCAGCTAGAATAGAACTGGCAGAACTTTCCAAGTTAATCAACAAGCGTAAGACAGCTGACATAAGGAAGTATAATATGGATAGAATTGAACATGCCCTCAGGAACGGAGGAAGCCTAAAAGCAGTGAAGAAGAAACTAGGAATTCGCAAGAGTCAGATGTATGCGTTAAGAGACAAAGCCGGCAATATCATTACTAATATGGATGAGATAGTTCAAGTGGCTGAGGATTTCTATAGAGATTTATACAGTACTTGTGGCACCCACGACGATAATGGAAGAGAGAATAGTCTAGAGGAATTCGAAATCCCACAGGTAACACCGGAAAAAGGTAAATAAAGCCTTGGGAGCTATGCAAAGAGGGAAGGCAGCTGGGGGGGATCAGGTAACAGCAGATTTGTTGAAGGATGGTGGGCAGATTGTTCTAGAGAAACTGGCCACCCTGTATACGCAATGCCTCATGACTTCGAGCGTCCCGGAATCTTGGAAAAACGCTAACATAATCCTAATCCATAAGAAAGGGGACGCCAATAACTTGAAAAATTATAGACCGATCAGTTTACTGTCCGTTGCCTACAATGTATTTACTAAGGTAATTGCAAATAGAATCGGGAACACCTTAGACTTCCGTCAACCAAAGGACCAGGCAGTATTCCGTAAAGGCTACTCAACAATAGACCACAATCACACTATCAATCAGGTGATACGAAAATGTGCGGAATATAACCAACCTTAATATATAGCTTTCATTGATTACGAGAAAGCGTTTGATTCAGTCGAAACCTCAGCAGTCATGGAGGCATTGCGGAATCAGGGTGTAGACGAGCCAAATGTAAAAATACTGAAAGATATCTATAGCGGCTCCACAGCCACCGTAGTCCTCCATAAAGAAAGGAACAAAATCCCAATAAAGAAAGGCGTCAGGCAGGGAGATACGATCTCTCCGATGCTATTCACGGCGTGTTTACAGGAGGTATTCAGAGACACGGATTGGGAAGAATTGGGGATAAGAGTTAATGGAGAATACCTTAGTAACTTGCGATTCGCTGATGATATTGCCTTGCTTAGTAACTCAGGGGACCAACTACAATGCATGCTCACTGACCTGGAGAGGCAAAGCCGAAGGGTGGGTCTAAAAATTAATCTGCTGAAAACTAAAGTAACGTTTAACAGTCTCGGAAGGGAACAGCAGTTTACAATAGGTAGTGAGGCACTGGAAGTGGTAAGGGAATGAATCTACTTAGGACCGGTAGTGACTGCTGATCCGGATCATGAGACTGAAATAATCCCCGCAGGGGCGCCTGCGTCAGCAGGCGCTTGGTGTGTTGCGACACCACGTACCCGAGCACACGAGGGCTGGACCCTCCCGCGCTTAACCGTGCGCGGCTTAGCCGTGTCCGGGGAAAGGGGGATTCTGGGGGTTGAGCCGATGCCGGGCGTTCGGACCGTTAAGGCCCCCCGGCGGAGGCAACACACCTCTTTGGCCTCTGCTTCACGTAGACGGCACCCCCGGGCTAAGCCACCCGGGGGAAATCGGTAGTTGCCTTTTCCTGTCTCTCACTCTCCGTCCAACCTTCGTCTTTCTCACACTTTCCATCTTTCCTGTCTTCTCCTGGCTTCTCTTTACTTCCAATTTTTCCAGGCAGCAAGGGTTAACCTTGTGTGAATTACCAACCGAGGTTATATCATATTTGGTTATAGTGGTAATGTACAGCTTGCGTTTGCAGGCTGTGTTCACAGGTCCTGCAACGTCCCCACGGTGGGTGACTGGCGTTACTGCCGAAATTACAATCTCTTATGGCTTCTTCTTTCCCCCCATTACCTGATCGCTCCCTCAAGAGGGGGCGCACCGATGATGTCTTCGAATTTTTCGCCCGTCAAAAAGAAACTTTTCCTCGTTTCCATGTAGTGCACTCCGAAACATCAGACAAACCCGTGCGAACAATCTCACCATTCCTCGTGTACAAGTCTCCTACCCAAGTTTTTGGTACAGGTTATAAAGCATCCAGGATGGCAAGCGGCGATCGCAACGAGGCCGCAACAAGGCTTGCGCCTCCGGCGGTGTTGCAATATTTGCGGATAAATCTGTAGCTTGTCAACAGATTGCCCTCCAGACGCCCCTTGAGGCCGTGTCGGTTCGGGCAATCCTTTTTAACAAACTGGTGACTGAGTGCTCCTTACACATACTGCCTATCACTTGGAAAAAACCGATTTCCATAACCTAATTAATCAGCTTCCGGACCCCTACATAATCGTGGGTGATTTTAATGCCCACAATACGATGTGGGGAGATTCGGGATGCGACGCGAGAGGTCGATTAATTGAAAATTTTCTTTTGACCTCTAGTGCGTGCCTGTATAACAAGAAGGAGCCGACGTATTACAGTGTCCAACACAACACATGTTCAGCAATAGATTTAGCAATCGGTTCCTCTTGTCTTCTGCCTCACCTAGAATGGTCCGTGATCAACAAATTGTATGAAATTGACCACTTCGCTGTAATTTTAAACCGTATAACTTTGCATGAAAACCCTCCGCATATTCCTCGATGGAAATTAGCACCGGCGGATTGGGAGCATTTTAAAGAATCATCTTATTTACCACCAGATTTTATAAATAATTTTACTATAGATGATGCCGTTGCAAGTTTTACCGGTTTTATTATTGATTACAAATCCGCAGACGAATGGTGGTTCACTAAGAAGACGTGTTCCCTGGTGGAACCAAGACTGTAGAGAGGCGCGAAAGAGACAGCGCAAGGCATGGGGCGTATTGCGCAGATCAACTACTGCAGAAAATCTAATTATCTTTAAACAAATTGAACCACTGGGGAGGCGGACACGGCGTCAGGCAAAGCGAGACAGCTGGGTGAGGTTCCTCTCCGGCATTAATTCATACACGCAGGCGAGAAAAGTAGGGAATGGCTTGAGAATGCTACAGGGGCAACAAATCCATCCGTTGCCTCTAGTGAATGACCAAGGGGATACCTTGGAAGACCAGGCAGACTCTCTTAGGGAACACTTTGAGCGTGTGTCGAGCTCAATACACTATTCTGAATCTTTCCTTAAGTATAAAGAAGTAGAAGAGCTTAAGCCAGTTGTACGTAAATGCAGACACGACGAAGCGTATAACCGGCCATTCAGTATTGCCGAGTTATGAGCTGCCTTGATTTCATGCAACAGCACCGCACCGGGACCTGACCGAGTCATGTATGACATGATCAAAAACTTGCACACTAACACACAAGTTACATTACTCGCACTCTTCAACACTATTTGGGCTGCCGGATACCTTCCACACACATGGAAAGAAGCAATTGTGGTCCCTGTTTTGAAGCAGGGGAAAGACCCATCCCTGGAGGCAAGCTATCGCCCGATAGCCCTTACAAGCTCCCTGTGCAAGCTTTTTGAAAAAAATGATTAATCGCAGACTCATACATTTCCTAGAATTCAACAATATACTTGATCCCTATCAGTGTGGGTTCAGGAAAGGCAGGTCGACAACAGATCATCTTGTGCGTATTGAAGGATATATTCGTGATGCATTTTTACATAAACAGTTTTTCTTATCAATATTCCTTGACATGGGGAAGGCGTGTGACACAACATGGCGCTGCGGGATTCTGCGAGACTTGTCGGGAATTGGCATCTGTGGAAATATGTCGAAAATAATTGAAAGCTATTTGTCGAATCGCATCTTCCGCGTGAAAATCGGCAACGTATTGTCGCGACCTTTCACGCAAGAAACAGGTGTACCCAAGGGAGGCATGCTTAGTTGTACGCTCTTTATCGTGAAGATGAACACGCTTCGTGCTTCATTACCACCTGGCATTCTTTATTCCATCTACGTAGACGACATTCAAATCGGCTTCAAATCCTGTAACCTCACAGTATGCGAAAGACAGGTGCAGCAATCCTTGAACAAGGTTTCCATGTGGGGAGACACAAATGGATTTAAAATCAACCCCCACAAAAGCTCTTCTGTTCTTTTCACTAGACAGAGAGGTCTGGTTCCAGATCCTTGTGTTCAACTGTGTGGACATCAAATACCTATCAACAAAGAACACAAATTTCTAGGTATTATACTAGACTCCAAGCTTACTTTTATGCAGCACATTAAATATCCTAAAGAAAAATGTCTAAGGACAATGAACTTACTTAAAATTCTAGCCCACTCAACATGGGGTAGCGACAGGAAGTGTCTGATGAAGGTTTATAAGACCCTAATTCGATCACGATTGGACTATGGTGCCGTCATGTATAACTCTGGCGCTCCGAGCACACTAAAGATCCTAGATCCTGTCCACCATCTAGGTATCCGCTTAGCCATAGGCGCTTTCAGAACAAGCCCGATTGAAAGCTTATACGCGGAATCAAATGAATGGTCCCTCCATCTACAGAGAACTCACATCAGCCTTACATATTTCCTGAAAATACATTGCAATCATCAACATCCATGTTTTAACACTGTTAACGATATGACATGTACTACACTTTTCCATAACCGTCCCTCTGTAAGACAGCCTTTCTCGCTTCGTGTGAGGGCGCTTAGTGATGAAATGCGTGTCCCACTCCTCGAGCTTCGCCTAATGCATCCAACCAAGCTGTTACCACCTTGGGAGTGGCAGCTGATAGAATATGACATATCCTTTTTAGAAGTAACAAAACACGCACCAGAGATAGAAATCCGAATGCATTTTCTAGAACTCCAGAACAAGCACTCCTGCGCAGAGTTCTACACAGACGCTTCGAAGTCAAATGCCGGGGTGTCTTATGCTGCCCATTCGGCCCATCCTTTTCAGAATCTGGTGTACTACATCCGGAAACCAGTATCTTCACGGCCGAGGCCTACGCAGTATTGCCTTCTGTAAATCATATAAGAAAATCAAAACTTCAAAAATAAGCGATATATACAGACTCCCTAAGCGTCGTGAAGGCCTTGATGTCACTCTATAGACACAAAAATCCAGTACTTAACGAACTGTACACCATCTTGTGTAAAGCGTAGATATCTAACCAGCATATCATTATATGCTGGGTGCCTGGCCATAGGAGCATCGAGGACAATGTTCTGGCGGACGAGATGGCCACGTCTAGAGCATCGCAAGCCGTTAACCCTACCGCTGAGGTGCCTGTCACAGATATGAGGCCTTTCTTGCGAAAGAGGCTGCGGGCCCACTGGCAACGCATGTGGGACGGGGAAACGGATAATAAGCTCCACCTAATAAATCCACAGTTAAGACTCTGGCCCTCTACAACAAAATCGCGCCGAACAGATGTCCTATTCTGTCGTCTCAGAATATGACACACATTTGGCACATATAATTTTCTACTTACTGGAAGAGAACCACCAACCTGTGGTAGATGCGCGGAGAGGTTCACCGTGCGCCACGTCCTTCTGGAGTGTCGGGAAGCCGAATCTGAGAGAATGAGACATTTTTCCCTAGCATACACGCAGCACATTCCTCTTCATCCTGTAATGTTTCTCGGCCCAGAACCGCTTTTCAATACAGACACAGTTCTAGGTTTCCTCAGAGATGTGGTCTTACATGTTATTAGTCCAATGCATTCGTAGCGCTTCCTCTCTTTAGAGGATGCCGCTGGGATAGTTGAACTATATAGCACATGCCTCCAGGCCCTTGTGTTTCAAGGGCTCCAAGGAGGCAGTAGTGCTCTAGCATATCTTATAACCTGATATATTTTTGCACATCTTATTATTTTTACTAAATGCATCTTAATGTTCATAGCACACGCCATACGTCATCGCCATAATCTTAATATTCAGATTCTACGCACTTTAGCGCGACTACTTTTAGGCCCCTTTGCAGCCACGTCACACCAATTTCATAGAACTCATAATCACACTGCGAACACACATCACCAAGGACATGGCGCTCTTTGGCCATACCTGGCCCTTGCGCCATTAAACATCAATCAATCAATCAATCAATCAATCAATCAATCAATCAATCAATCAATCAATCAATCAATCAATCAATCAATCAATCAATCAATCAATCAATCAATCAATCAACTGAAATAATCAGAAGAATAGGAATGGGCTGGGGTGCGTTTGGCAGGCATTCTCAGATCATGAACAGCAGGTTGCCATTATCCCTCAAGAGAAAAGTTGACAACAGCTGTGTCTTACCAGTAATCACGTACGGGGCAGAAACCTGGAGGCTTACGAAAAGGGTTCTACTTAAATTGAGGACGACGCAACGAGCTATGGAAAGAAGAATGATAGGTGCAACGTTAAGTGATAAGAAAAAAGCAGATTGGGTGAGGGAACAAAGGCGATTTAATGACATCTTAGTTGAAATCAAGAAAACGAAATGGGCATGGGCAGGACACGTAATGAGGAGGGAAGATAACCGATGGTTATTAAGAATTACGGAATGGATTCCAAGGGAAGGAAAGCGTAGCAGAGGGCGGCAGAAAGTTAGGTAGGCGGATGAGATTAAAAAGTTTGCAGGGACAACATGGCCACAATTAGTACATAACCGGAGTAGTTGGAGAAGTATGGGGGAGGCCTCATCCCTGCAGTGGGCATAACCAGGCTGATGATGATGATGATGATGATGATGATGATGAAGAAGTAAATGCGATACATCGTCACAACTGTGGTGAAAGGCGCGCGGTAGACCACGTACTACCTAGTGCTAGCTGAGGGACACCGTTTGCCAACGACGCAAGCACAACAGTATTAGCTTTGCCGCTGCCGTCGACTTGCGGGTGGACTTGGCACCACTAACTGAAGAAATGAACTCAAACGGAGACACCAAGCAACCGTCCGCGAGGGCCTCTCCTCACCGCCACAGGGAGCCGCGCACCATCACTGGAAAGTCCGGCAACGACGTGGATGAGTGGTCCGTATGTTGCTAGCGAGTTGTCTAGCGTTTTGTTATTCCTTGATTTTACAGCGTTAGTATGGTTTGAGAAACATCAATACACTTTGACAACCTGGGAACTATTTGTGGAAGAAGTAAGGAAATGCGTTGGAGGCCCAGCAACGAAGAAGAAACGCGCGGAGCAGACGTTGTCGCAGAGGGCCCAAGTCACTGGGGAAACTCTCAGAATGTACATTGAAGAGATACTGAAACTATGCAAGTCGGTGGATGCCCACATGGCGAAAGAAAACAGGGTGGGCCATGTTCTCAAAGGTATTGCCGAGGATTTTTGCCACTTCCTCATCGACAAGGACAGTCTGGTATCAGTAGCTGACGAGATCAATATAACCTTCGAGGCCCTTAAAACACGCTGCATCACTTCGATGTTTGGACGTCTGGCCAACGTCACGACGGTCGCCACCGTCGAGGTATCCCTTGATTCACTACCTGCTGACATTTCCTCCACCATTCGTCTTGTTGTACGCGAGGAACTACGTCGGCATGCTTCTGTTCCCCTGCAAGCTAAATACGCGCATTGTCCTATACCATCCACAACTATCCATTGCACTAGTTTCGACGAGCGCAGCCACTCCAACCGCGAGCGTCGGCTAAGGGTTTCATTACCAATGGCCTGTGACGTCGAGCCGTCTTATTCGCACCGTGACAGTTGCAGCTACAACAGTCGACCGTCTCATTTCGTTCTAGACTGCGAACTGCCTGCCGGCTACACCCGCAATACCGCGACTTTTGGTATGCCGCGTGAACGCCCCGTGTGCTACCAGTGCGGCGTTCGTGGACACATCGCCCAGTTTTGCACTACGCGAAGTCGCCCACGTACGACATTTTCCTAGCGATCTGCGACATTCCCACGGCAAAGCCAATTGCCCGATCATAGCAGCCGGCCTTCAGATTCAAGTTCCTAGCAGTCCGTGTACCGGCAGAACGTCCGTAGTGACCCTCCCGTCTCTGTGCGAAGCCTGACGCCACCTACTACGCGCAAGCGATAGTCACCAACTCCGTGGTCCCAGCGGCACCTTTCATCTCGGCCACTGGGAAACTAGCCTGTGCGACCGATGGAGGTAAGGTCACTGGACGTACCGCATTACACAGGAGCATGCCTCCACAAGTTTCAATGTTTCAAAAGAAGGTTAATGTGCTTGCTGGCGATTTTCCCACAATGGCTCTGATAGACACCAGAACAGCTGTTTCTGTTAAGAGTTTAGTTTTTAGGAAATGACTTTACCGAAAAGTTACGTTTTAAGGGGACAAGCCTACTACTTTTCGTGCAGTAAGCGGTGCGTCTTTGTGTCTAGTCGGTGTATGTACCGTGTCTGTGTGTCGCTGGGAAGGCCCTCAAGGCAGAAGTAGCAGCACTTGCTCATTCCGCTCATGACGTTACCCTTGGCATCTACTCGTTTCAAGAGTGCCGTGCGATACTGAACTGCGGAGCAGGGAAAGTCCTGTTGTCGGCTCTCGCCCAGCAGCCTCCCTGTCGAAGCGACCACCTCGATGTAATAAAAGGTTCTGCTCTGCCGCCTTGGTCCACGACCAGCATGCTAATAATGGATCGACCACCAACCCGAGTACAGGTTCATTCGACATTGTGATTGAGCCGTTGCCGTTGCGTAGTGTGAAGAAAAACATGTTTGTGCCTCACTGCCTTGTATCGCTTGCTAGCGGAAAATTATAGTTATGGGTGGTGCACTGTACAGCCGAGTCAGTTATGCTCCCGGTGTACACACGCATTGCCCTGCTTGAACAGGAGTGTGGCATGTGCATTGGAGCCCTAAGCAACTGCGCCAAATCTGATCCTGCTGTGTCTCTGTGACAGAATCGGAGTTTTTAAAAATGATTAGCAAGACTCTTCCCTCGTAGGAGCGCCGAGCTTTAGTTACATTGTTGGCCAGACACGTTAAAGTATTTGATTTAGCACAGAAGGCGCACGGAACTCAGATATTGAGCTCGCACATTCGTCGCGAGATTGACGCCGGATCTGCGCATCCTCTCCGGCAGAATCCTTACCGAGTTTTCGCGTCGGAGCGCAAAGTCATTTCATAGCAAGTCAACAAGATGCTGACCACCTGCGTTACTCGAGAATCGTTGAGTGCCTGGGCTGCGCCTGTTATATTCGTTAGGAAAAAGGCCAGGTCATGGAGGTTCTGTATCAACTGCCGACGTCTCTTCTCTATAACCAAGAAGGACGTCTACCCACTTCCTCGCACCGATTACTTTATCGACTACTTACATTCGGCGCCTTATTTTTCTTCAGTAAACTTGCGATCCAGGTACTGGCAAGTTCCTATGAATTTGACTCACAAAGAAAAGACAGCTTTTGTAACGCCAGGTGGTTCGTTCAAATTTAATATTATGCCGTTCGCTTTGTGTAATGCTCCCGCAACGTTTAAAAGATATATGGACACAATTTTGCGGGTCCTCAAATGGGAAATATGTTGATGTTATCTGGACGACGCGGTGATCTTTAGCCAAACATTCGAGAAACATAACCATCACCTTGATCTTGTTCTAACCTGTCTGGAGGAGGAGGAGGAGGAGGAGGAGGAGGAGGAGGAGGAACCTTATTATTGCAGAAACCGTTGCGCGGTTTATTCCTGAGTGGTTCCCTCTGACAGGGCTCCACTGGCGATCGCGGCTCGCCGGGCCTGGTCGAGGGTCGCCATTTGGCTTCCCAGGTCCAGTTCGGAGAGTCTCGCCTTTCAAAACCAACTCCAGGCAAATGACTAGCGCCGCCTGCAAACTAACACATACCTACACTTGTCTTCTACACGCAATCTCCCCAGGCAGTTATACGTCCCGAACATGTCCCTGGTGTAGCAACCACACAGCGACACTCACGCACATAACACACGAATGCACCGACCGTCCGGGGGACGCTATTTCGCCACGAGTCACAACACACACACTCACCTGTATGGAGAAAGCTGCACTGACACTGAACTAAGAAATCTTTCGGAGAACGCGAAACACTGGTTTTGAGACACTTTGTGGACAAAAATTGCTCTAGAACGGATCGGCAGAAAGTCGCCGCTGTCAGCAACTTCAAGAAGGCTCAATCTCTTCGGGACTTGCTAAGTTTTCTGGGCCTGTGCTCATACTTACGCCGCTTTATTCCAAATTTTGCTGATCGGGCGCAACTACTGACTGACTTGGTGCAAAAAGACGTGCCTTTCACTGGACACTGGATTAACTGACACTGGAGCAACTAAAGTTGATGCTGACATCGGCGCCGGGGCTGCGCCACTTTGATTCTTTTGCTCCTATATACAGAAAGGCATACCGATGCCAGCGGAATTGGCCGTGGGGTACTGCTCGTCCAACGTCGTAACAATGTTCAACTCGTGATTGCCTATGCAAGCCGTTCATTGAGCAAGGCAGAGCGCAACTATACAGTGACAGAACAGGAGTGCCTGGCAGTCGTTTTCGCCGTTCACAAGCTTCGCCCATGCGTATATGGCCGTCGTTTCACAGTCACCGACTACCATCATTCTCTTTGTTGATTGGTGGGCCTACGTGACTCTGGCCGACTTGCGCCATGGGCTCTGCGCTTACAAGAGATTGACTTTGTACTACGCTACAAAAGTGGTAACCGCCACACAGACGCTGACTGCATATCGCGCCTAGCTCTTCCTACGACTGAGTGCGAAGCCGACAACTTCGATCAGTATATCGACGCTATCGACGCCCCGTTCCCTGATCTCGCGACATTCCAACAAGCACGACATGACAACCGTGGCTTAGATCCCCTGTTCGCCTATGCGAAAGAGCACGTCAACCCAAGCTGTTTTGTAGTCCATGACGACATCCTCTACAAGAAAAATTATTCAGGCCAAGGAGCCCGCCCGCTTGCCGTCGTTCCACGCACTGTACGTTCCCACGTTCTTCGCTTCACGCACAACAGTGGAACCTGCGGCTTCATGGGCTTTGTCCGAATGTCTCACCGTCTCCATCAAAGGTTCTACTTTCCCAAGATGCGACACGACAAGAAAAAGAATTGACCGCTCGTCCACTACAGTGAGGAGGGGTGCAAAAGTAGTTCGGGATCCGCGGCTTCTTCGTTGTCGTAACGCCTCGGCTTCACGCTCCCTCGCGGCGAGGTAGGCACGTCAACGACGAGCCTTTTCTCGAGCGAGTTTCTGGCGGCGTTCATAAACCGCCGCTGTTTTTCAGCTGAACGCACGACGCGCCGCCCACTCCCACTGCCGTTCCTTCAACACAGCCTACTCTTCGGCCGAACGAACCAAACATGGCCTCCCCTTCTGAGGGCAGGGCCTAAACTGGCGGGAAATGGCGGGCGCCGAAGCGAGGGAACACGCGATCACACCCTTTCCGTCCCCCTCCTGAAGGAGTGGATGCCTGTGATTGGCTCCAACCACAGGCGTTGTAAGGATTGGAGTCGAGCATGAATTAGATGGCAGCTGGCCGATGCCGTCGCGCAGCTCATGCTTGCTGAGGACGTTGTTGAAGTGAGAGACTTGTTCCCATCGAGAACGAAGAATATGTGTTTATTTACAGTATCTGCATACGGACGTTGCAGTTCATCAGCCTAGTATGAATGCGAGAGAAAAGCACACTGAGGAGCCGTGCAACAGCCCCCTAAATACACTCTGTCCTTCCTAGATCTCTAAGTCAAAGAAAACGTTCGACCAGTCTCACCTTAGCCGAGCCGCCTTTGAGCGGGAGGGCATACACACACACTTCCGCACAGGTTTCACTGCCTCCACCAAGGTGAGGCGGTCTTCGCAGAACTGGGTCGTGCGTGTTGAAAGTCGCGTGCGACCGTGCCGCCAAATACATTCCCTCAGGAACTCCCCCGCTCCAGGTCGGCGGTGGCGAGTTCACTAACAAAGCCTGGTTCTTCGACCTCGTCTCGGCATTCCGGCGGCGAAGAGTTTCTGACTCGGTGTATTGTCCTCCTCACACAGTGAGTCGCCGCAGCAGTCATCGTGACGCCAAGAGGCTGCGGAACGACGCCTTGTCGCCATTTCAAAGCAAGTATCCACAGTAGACCTAGTGGCGCCGTTCGGCTGGAGACTGACCGTCGGTTCCTAGAAAACGCCAACCCCGCTGCTGCAGCTGGCTCAGAAAACTTTGCATGTCGGCACCTCTGCAGGCCGTTCCTAACAGCTGCTCCATGGCCCGGAATATCTCGACTGTCCAGCGCTGACAACGGCTGGGCAGGAAAAGAACGGATGCTGGCAAAGGGGTGATGCCTTCGCTTGCAGCGACCACTTGTGTAATGATGTCACCGCCCCAAAAGATCCAACAAGGACAAGCAGCTGCAAAAGGAACCGCACAACACGGCTCTGCGCCGAGATGACGTATCTTGGATCTCACTTTAAACCCGCTAGCCTTAAAGAAAACATAAGTGCAGAAACAAAAGATGCTGCATTTCGCAATGCCAATTCTTGAATCAATTTCGTGCTGACAAATTGAGCAATCATGGAGGGAATCCTGCTAAATGAGAGGGGATCTTCTTGGCTTAACAAAATTAACAGCAACAACCCTAAAATTTAGGCGGGACCCTAAAACGCAGAATTCAAGTTAAGCTGCACAAACCATCCGCATTGCTATGCAAGTTTTTCTTATATCAAACGGAGAAGTTGTACTCTTGGAGAGTGAGGCTCCATCGGAGCAAGCGGCCATTTTTGTGTGACATTTGATTGAGCCACGTCAGAGGACAGTGGTCGGTCTCGAAGATGAACCTCGCTCCGTACAAGTAACACGACAACTTCTGGGCTGCCCAAATCAAACAAGGGGCGCTATAACGTAAAACTATTCCAAACTTTTCTATTCCAATTCTACTATCAGCCCTCCACGATTGGTCAAAAGCTTTTCTCGACCACCCCCACTTCACCTGTCTGTCACGCGACGTTACGAAAACCGCGATACCTCCTTATCTGATATGATGTGTACACACTTATTTTGCATGATTTGACAGAAAAAAGAAAAACAGTTATTTCTGATTCGACCCCTTTTCGCCATTAGCACTCGGCTATTGGTAAAAAGTTTTCGGGCTGCACCCACTTCACCTGCCTGTTACGCGACGTCACAAAACCGCAAGAACTCACCGCGTCAAAGTGACGTGTACGCGATAAAGATGCATTAATATGCCGAAGAAAACTGAATTTTCTTCGGAATAGCCGCAGGCTGCCCCGTTCCGAAAGCAATAGAAGATGGCTGCCGCCGATCGCTCAGACGCTGGCTACTTGCGCCTGCCGGAGAGCATGGGTGTATTTGCGTATAATAAAGCTTTTTGCGTGGCCGTGTAACGTTTTCGAGCACTTTCGGCACGTTTACCCCCTCATTCTGCTAACTCTTCTTTGCTGAGGGTCCGTTTTAGCGTCATTCTTGAGCTTCCGTTGCATACCGCCGCGATTTTGGACCAGCCACCGCAAGCTAAGTAAGGGAAAGCCGACCAATCGTAGACGCCGGCATCACCCTCTTCGTCCGGTTATCGACTTTCAGTGCAGTGGCTCCGCCCCATCGAATCCTTCTCCCCTTAAGCGTTCTCGTCGCCTCTTGTCAGCCTATTAGATACGACAAGCCGCTCAGTGTAGGCAATCTTATTCGTTTTTCAAGCAAACAAAAATGACCTCCTATGAACGAGGAAAGCGTTTGATTGGTCTGTTCTGACAACCCTGCGGGTGACCGCCCGGTTTTTGCGTTGGCGGTTACGCAAATTTGACGTCACGAGATTAGAATAGAAATATATTGGAATAGTTTTACGTTATAGGGCCCAAGCACATTCCTTCTCTGAAGCTCTGTAGGCTTCCCGTCTTACAGTTAATTTACGGCTGGCATAGAGGATAGGATGTTACTGATTGTCGTCGCCAACCTGACTACGTACCACGCCCATACCTCTGTCGCTTGCGTAGCACTGTACTATGAATTCCTTCGTGTAGTCTGGCGCGCGAAGCACAGGACGAGAAACGGATAGCGTTTTCAAACTCTTTGAAAAGCGTTCTCTTTGTCCTTATCCCAGTGCACGCTATTCGGTGCTCCCTTTCGGAGGGCGTCCATTAAAGGACTTGCTATTTGTGAGTAATTCTGAATGTACCGTTGATAGTACCCCACAAGTCCCAGAAATGAACGAATGACTGTGTTCGTGCGCGGCTGTGAAAATTCTCCAATCATAGCTGTTTTCAGCTCGGCCGGCCGTCTCGTGCCCTGGCCGACATGGCCCAGATAAGTCACCTGCGAACAGCCAAATCTACACTTTTCCGCTGTCATCCTTAAGCCGGCTTCCCTCAACCGTGGGAACATCTGTTTGAGGTGCGATACGTGTTGTTCCCAGCTGTCCGAAAATATTTCTACATCATCAAGATATGGTAAGGCGAAAGCGTGCAAGTCTTTTAGGACAATATCCATTAACTTAGAGAAGCTAAACGGCGCGTTCTTTAGCCTGAAGCTAAGTGCGAGAGGGCGAAAAGTGCCTACAGATGAGATAAAAGCGGCATAGCAGCTGGCACTTTTTGAAAGGGGAACTTGCCAGTATCCCCGCACGAGATCTATAGTTAAAATGTTTTTAACAGGACTAAGTCTTTCAATTCGTTCCTCAATGTTGGGTATCGGGTACAGCTGATCCCTAGTAATGACATTTAATTCCTGTAATCAACACAAGGACGAGTGTCCTTGTTAGGGGTTTCTACAAGTATTAGAAGTGACGTATAGTCACTCTCAGTGGGCTCAATAACTCCCAACTCTAGCATGCGCTGTATCTCTGCCTCCATAATTTCTCTCTGCCGTGGAGACAGCCTGTAAGGCTTTGATCTTACGCGTTCGGTTGATCTCAGCTTATAATGGGTGCACTGAACAGTTCCGTGGGTAACGTCTCTTCGTAACCGAGGAGGCAGGTGACGCAGAGTAGGAACAGCTGGTTGCCCGAACGGCTCATACTCGTGCCAAGCACTGGTGATCCGGCTGGCCCACTGGTTGCACAGCAGGCATGGAAGGGACGATCTGGCTGGTCTTGTTCCTGTGCTCTTATTCTTCATTACAATTACCCCCGGTGCAAAATCGGAGCCATCCTGGCGACTTACGACGTGGAGACAAGCGGGTCATAGAATTGTTTCAGGCGGCGCACGTGAACAACATCCCGTCCACGGCGGCGCTTGTCGGATGTCGATGTAAGCGGCTCTATGACATAGTTGACCGGAGAGGTCCGTTCGACGATGCGGTATGGTCCATCATACTGCGAGAGAAGTTTTGTCGAAAGTCCAGGCGTGGTAAAAGGCACGGACAACAAGACAAGGGTGCCGGGAGCGAAGTTCGGATTCGTAGCGTCGCCATCACGATTGGCTTTTTGTCGTTGGTCAGCGGAGGTGAACTTTCGGACTAATTAATTGACGGCATTCCTCGGCGTATCGGGCGATGGCTGAAACGGGAGCACATTCTGACGCGTCTGGTGTATAAGGCAAAACCGTATCGATGGTATGGGAAGGATCGCGACCGTGGAGAAGAAAGTATGGAGAAAATCGTGTGGTACTTTGTGTTGCCGTATTATATGCGTACGTGACAAATGGGAGGATGATGTCCCAGTTTGTATGCTCCGATGAAACGTACATGGCGAGCATATCACAAAGGGTGCGGTTGAAACGCTCTGTAAGTCCGTTAGTTTGAGGATGGTACGCCGCGGTGGTCCGGTGAACTATGCGGCATGGAGGAAGCATAGCTTCAACCACCTGCGACAGAAACACACGGCCTCTATCACTCAGCAGCTCCCGAGGTGGGCCATGACGAAGAATGAAACGATGGAGCAGAAAGGTTGCAACGTCACTGGCGGTCGCTGCAGGCAGAGCAGCGGTTTCCGCATAGCGTGTAAGGTGATCAACCGCGACAATAATCCATCGTTTTCCAGCGGGTGTTATACCCTAGTTACACGGGCAGCTCAACCGCGGTTAAACTTAACCGTGGTTAAGTCGCTCAACCGTGGTTAACGCGAACAGTAGTCCGCCAGAGTTACACGGGCTATCCCGATCACGGTTACTGATCTGATGACGCGTCACGTGACCTCTTGCGTACAGGCTTCATCTGAATAATTTTTTCTTCGACATTTGATTACAGTGGTATAAAGATGTTATTTTTCAGCAAAACAATTGTCATATTTGAGAGTTTTAACGTGTAAGACTGTGTTTTGCACGTGCAGGTTATTTATTTTAGATATTCCTGCTCTCCGTTGTGAGCATGCCTGGTGGTCATACAACTATATAAAAAGTTAGAATTAAGAGTCACAAATGGGTAAATATAAAATAAAATTAAGTCCACTGAAATAAAAGGTAAAAAAATTCCTAATGAGCAATGAATGTTTCAAGTAACAAACATTGGTTACTTAATTAAAGGGAGTACAACTTTACGCGAATGCACTTCGGAACTATACGCTTGCATTTACAAAAAGAGAAAAGAACAAAAAAGGAAGAAAAGGCAGTGATTTCAGGTGTTAATGTATGTATACTGCGATTTCACATTGCCCAAATTATCACAAAAAAGTACATGTTAAAAATACTGAAGTCATACGTTTAAAAGCAGCGCCATAAAACTGGACAAGAAAGTGAGACGCACACAAACACACAGCGTTTGTGCGCTTGTGCGTGTCTCACTTATCCAGTTTGATTGCGCTGTTCTTAAATTTTGAAATCTGTGCGTAGCCGTCATCTCTGTGTAGAGGCGCGCGTTTGGACTACTTGAGCGCAGAGCGGCCACATTATCTTCCCAAGTGCGTACCAGTGCCTCAGTTGTAGCGCCAGGCCAAATGATGCGCTTTTTGGAAGATATCTGGGAAGCGCCAGCGCTGCACTCGGGAGAAGTACAGTCCGCCATTTTGCCCGTTTCCGAAACGTCGGTTACGCTAAACCGAGCTTGCCAAGCTCGATTGGCGGTCAACCGCGGTTAGCGGCCTAACGGCAGTTTCGCCTACCGTGTAACCGCGCTAACCGCGTTTAGCGATAACCGCGGTTAACGTAACCGCGGTTAAGGTCGCCCGTGTAACAGAGGTATTAGTGGTGGCGGCCCATACAGGTCAATTCCCACACCGTTGAAGGCACGAGCAGGGCGCGGAAGCGGCTGTAAAAAACCCGTGGGCCGGATCAGGCGGAGATTTGCGGCGTTGGCATTGTGGGCACGAGCGGACAAACTTTTGGACAAAAGCAAACATTCCTCGCCAGTAGTAACGTTGCCGCAGGCGCTGATACGTCTTCAAAACGCCTGCGTGTGCACATTGTGGGTCAGTATGGAAAGACGCGCACATGTCGGAACGCAAAGTCCTAGGGATAACCAGGAGCACTTGCGACCATCGGGCTGGTAGTTCCGTCGATACAAGAGTTTATCCCGGACAGCAAAATGGACAGCCTGGCGACGCAGGGAGCGGGAGGTGGGAGATGCAGGCGAGCCAGAAAGGAGATCCAAAAGAGAGGCCACCCAAGGACCCTTGCGCTGTTCGGATGCGAAGGTGTCGATGTCGACCGAGGAAACCGCCTTAATGGTGGAGAGGGAGGCCGTGTCGGCTGGCAGCGGAGAGCGGGACAGAGCGTCAGCGTCATTGTGCTTGCGACCTCAGCGGTATATGACGTGTATGTCGTATTCTTGAATGCGCAGAGCCCAGCGGGCAAGGCGTCCAGACGGGTCTTTTAAGAGGATAACCAACAAAGGGCGTGATGGTCAGTAACCACATTGAAAGGCCTGCCGTATAAATAGGGGCGAAACTTCCCGAGTGCCCAAACGATGGCCAGGCATTCTTTTTATGTGACGCTGTAATTGCGTTCCGCTTTGGTCACGACTGGAGTAAGCAACGACGTACCCGCAGTAGCCAGATTTGCGCTGCGCAAGGACAGCGCCAAGGCCAATACTACTGGCGTCGGTATACACATCAGTTGGGGCGGTGGGGTCTTGGTGTCGCAGTATAGGCGGAGACGTCAGGAGACGGCGTAAGGTCACGAACGCGGTGTCGCATACAGGAGACCAGGAGGATAGGTCGTTGGCGCCACTTAAGAGTTGTCTCAGAGGTGATATTATCGAGGGAAAATTGCGAACAAAGCGTCGGAAGTAAGAACAGAGGCCGATGAAGGCGCGGAGTTCTTTGAGTGTCTTAGGTTTCGGAAATTCTGCCACGGCGCGAAGTTTTGATGGGTCGGGGCAAATGCCGCCTTGTGATACGACATGACCGAGAATCATGGGCTTGCGCGCGGCGAACTGGCACTTTTTCGGTTCAGTTGCAGGTCTGCGTTGGTCAAGGACGTCAACACTTGCCTAAGGCGAAGAAGATGCGTGCTGAAATCAGGGGCGAACACAACGATGTCGTCGAGATAGCACAAACACGTGCTCCATTTTAGGCCGCGTAAGATATTGTCCATCATTCGTTCAAAGGTAGCAGGCGCATTGCATAGACCAAATGGCATCACATTACATTCGTATAAACAATCTGGCGTAATGAATGCAGTTTTAGGGCGATCAACTGCTGACATCGGGACCTGCCAGCAGCCCGAACGTAAATCCAACGAAGAGAAGAATTTAGCGCCTTGCAAGCTGTCCAGAGCGTCGTCAATGCGCGGTAGAAGGTAGACGTCTTTGCGCGTTATCTTATTGAGACGGCGATGATCGACGCAGAACCGAATGGAACCATCTTTTTTTGTGACGAGAACCACCGGCGATGCCCACGGGCTATTGGAAGGTCGAATGATGCCGCGCTGAAGCATGTCGTCCACGTGCTCACTAATCACCTGACGCTCCTTGGCGGATACGCAGTACGGGCGCTGCCGCAATGGCGCGTTGTAGCCAGTGTCGTAGTGGTGGCTGACGGTTGACGAGCGACCCAGATTAGGCTGAGCGACATCAAAAGAAGGCGGAACTGGCCAAGTAGGTGAAGAAGCTGGGAGCGCTGCTCGGAAGCGCTGATATTTCATGCGTTATTAGTTCGGTTCTACCAGGCCGATCGCTGAACTTGTCGAGATATTCCCCTAACAGCCCTCTTAACTCATCTAGATGCTCGGGTCTTAGAGAGTGCGATCTTACTGAATGTTTTACTACTTCTTCCAGGCTGATTTGAGAGTTGCAAGTCGCCTTACACTCATTAAACTCGGTACTAGTGTCATCCTGCTCCTTGGTGGTAGAGTTAACGACTCCGCTCTGCTCTACGTACGGCTTCATCAAATTGCAGTGGTACGTCCTCACATATTTCCTGTGACCGGGCATTTTCAGAGAATAATTAGTATCTGAAAGCTTGTGCAACACTTTAACGTGCCCGTCCCAGTGAACTTCAAGCTTGTTCTTTCTTGAAGGTTTGAGGATCATTACCTGGTCTCCGGCGTTAAACATACTGACACGTGTACTTATCTTTATCGGGCGACCACGTTTCGCCACCTAACAAATGTAATCGCACAGCGCGGGACGCGCCTGCATGTATCCGAAGTTTCTGGAAAGTTATCAATACTTCTACCCGGCTATCTGTTGTCGCCGAACGTTGTGTTATCTGATTTCATCGTGTAACGCGAATGGTGTAGAACTTTGTGGAAAGTACGCAGGTCCGAACGATTAGTCTGGAACATTCGACGACTGCTCTATAAAAGCCGACGCGCTTGACTGGCTGATCAGATTTTCGACGATCGCCGACCGCGTTCGCCGCTATCGTTGTGCTACAAGTGTAGCCTGTTTTTGTGGGCACAGGTTCGCCCAATAAAAGCTAGTTTTGTATTCCACCGTATTGCTGCTTTTCTTCACCGTCAATACCATGTGACATCTGGTGGAGGTGCTTTTCTTTCATGTACCGGACGCCCCCGACAAGCCGTGATCCAAGCCCGGACCGCAAAGAGAACACCAACGTAGTCCCGGAGCATCGAGCAAGCCGCCGTCTTCAACAGCTGCCCCCGGAGCACGGACTTCTACCTGAGAAGACCAAGAAGATCGTGGACAAGGCAACCCCAATGGCGCCCCCAGCGTCCCCCATCGTGCTGCAGCAGCCCAGGGAACCTCCGACGTTCCGCGGATCAACATTCGAGGACCCGGAAACCTGGCTCGAGACGTATGAGAGGGTCGCTACGTTTAACGGTTGGGACAGCGACGACAAGCTGCGGCATGTCTATTTCGCACTGGAAGACGCCGCCAGGACCTGGTTCGAGAATCGAGAAGCCACCTTAACAACGTGGGACCTGTTCCGAAGCGGCTTCTTGCAAACGTTTACAAGCGTCGTGCGAAAAGAGCGAGCCCAAGCACTACTAGAAACCAGAGTGCAGCTGCCAAACGAGACGATCGCGATCTTCACGGAGGAGATGGCCCGCCTTTTCCCGCACGTCGACCCGGAAATGTCAGAGGAGAAAAAAGTCCGCTTCCTGATGCGGGGCGTCAAACAAGAACTTTTCGCAGGACTTATTCGTACCCCGCCGAAGACCGTAGCTGAGTTTTCTGCAGAAGCATCGACGATCGAGAAAACTCTGGAGATGTGCACCCGGCAATATAACCGCCAGGGGCTCACGCCGCAGTACGCCATCCAAGGAGTGGATTCCAGCGACCTTCAGGAGACAATCAGGGCCATTGTGCGAGAAGAACTGCGCAAGGTCCTGCCTTCGTCGCAGCCTCAAGTAGCTTCGATCGCTGACATCGTGAAAGATGAGGTTCAGCGACCGCTTGGGGTTCCTGAGGTGCAACCTCAATTACCGCAGCCCCAGCCAGAAGCGATGACCTACGCCGCCGTCGCACGCCGTCAAGGTCCCCCTCCGCGACCACGCCAGGGCCCTGCAACGACGCAATTCCGTCTTCCGCCGCCGCCGCCGCCAGCACGCCCACCCGTCGCCCAGCGCACCTACGTGAGGAAGACGGACATTTGGCGAGCCCGCGACCACCGTCCGCTCTGCTATCACTGTGGAGAAGCCGGCCATGTGTATCGCCGATGCCCATACCGGGAGATGGGACTGCGAGGTTTCGTCGTCAACGCTCCGCGCCCGCAGCAAGGTGAACGCCCTCGCGATATCGCCGACTACCTCGCCGCTACTCAGTGGAGCTCTCGACGACCGTCGCGTTCGCCATCACCAGGCCGCTACCTCTCGCCGCAGCGCCGACCATACACTGGCCCAGCCCGGGGCCAGTCAGCGAGCCCTTATCCGGAAAACTAAAAGCAGCGACCGATGGAGGTGCGGTTGCTGTTCGTCGAACTGACGAAGATCCTCCGCCGCCGACGAAGACGCCGAAGAAACCATCTCGACGACATAATAACGACACGCCGCCGTCCCGAGGAAGTCAGGAAGCCAAGACTACACCAACGAAAGACGACTTGACGACGCGACGTACCAGCTTCAGTTCAACACGACGCAGCCGTGATCCGACGCCAAGACCCAACTGCAACGCAAGACAAAGAACCACCGACCTCGACGTGCTTCTAGATGGCCACGCAGTCACCGCCTTAGTCGACACAGGCGCCGATTACTCAGTCATGAGTGGACACATCCCCGTCCAGTTGAAGAAGGTTAAGACTGCATGGGAAGGCCCTCAAATTCGGACCGCTGGAGGACACCTGATTACGCCGACAGGAATGTGCACGGCAAGAATTACCATCCACGACCGGACTTACCCTGTCACTTTGGTTATCCTCCAACAGTGTTCACGAGACGTCATTCTCGGCATGGACTTCCTCAACCAACACGGCGCAGTCATCGACCTGAAGTCGAAGTCAATAACACTGTCGGAAGATAATGCGATACCGCCGGAGAGCCCTCGTAGTCACCACGCCTTGAGTGTGCTCGAACATCAAGTGAGCATCCCGCCTCACTCCAGCATTTTTATTTCGGTCTGCACCGAAACACCCGCTGACGTATAAGGCGTCATCGAAGGCGACCAACGTCTACTGCTAGACCGTGAAATTAGCGTCGCAAGAGGGATCGCTCGACTGCACGGAGGACACACGAAAGTGTTGCTGACAAACTTCAGCCAGGAGTTCAAGCACATCAACAAGGGCACGACGATCGCATACATCGAGGAAATTCTGGAAAACAGCAATGCGTTTGTCCTCTCGGATTCTGCCGCATCTACCCCGACGACCGTAGTTCCCGAGCCAGACTTCGACATAAATCCAAGTCTCCCTACGATTAAGCAACAACAGCTCAGAAGTCTACTTCGACGATACAAAGAGTGCTTTTCGACGTCATCAAGGATTCGACAAACCCCAGTCGCAAAGCATCGCATAAAAACCGAAGAGGGCGCTCGACCTCTCCGCCAGAGCCCATACGGAGTTTCGACGCGAGAACGTGAAGCTATAAGGCACCAAGTCGACGAAATGCTGCGCGACGACATCATCCAGCCGTCCAAAAGCCCGTGGGCATCTCCTGTAGTCTTGGTGAAAAAAAAGGACGGAACCCTGCGTTTCTGCGTCGATTATCGTCGTCTGAACAAGATCACGAAGAAGGACGTATACCCCCTCCCACGGATAGACGACGCACTGGATCGGCTCTGAAACGCTAAATACTTCTCGTCAATGGACCTCAAGTCTGGCTATTGGCAAATAGAAGTCGACGAAAGAGATCGCGAAAAGACGGCCTTCGTCACCCCAGACGGCCTCTACGAGTTCAAGGTTATGCCATTCGGACTGTGCTCGGCTCCTGCAACGTTCCAGCGCGTGATGGACACAGTTTTAGCAGGATTGAAGTGGCAGACCTGTCTCGTTTACTTGGATGACGTCGTCATCTTCGCCGGAAATTTAGACGATCACCTGAGGCGGCTTGCGACAGTACTAGAGGCCATCAAGTCATCAGGGCTCACTCTGAAGCCGGAAAAGTGTCGATTCGCTTACGATGAGCTTTTGTTCTTAGGCCACGTCATCAGCAAATCAGGAGTACGCCCCGACCCACAGAAGACAGCTGCCATCGCAAAGTTCCCGCAGCCAACCGACAAGAAGGCAGTGCGCAGATTCCTTGGCATGTGTGCCTACTATAGGCGCTTTGTCAAGGACTTTTCACGCATCGCGGAGCCGCTAACACATCTCACCAAATGTGATGTCGAGTTCAAGTGGGAAACGCCGCAGGCCAAGGCATTTCAAGAACTCAAACGACGCATGCAGTCGCCGCCGGTACTTGCACACTTCGACGAGGACGCCGATACCGAAATCCACACTGACGCCAGTAGCCTAGGCCTCGGTGCCGTCCTAGTCCAGAGGAAAGAAGGACTTGAACGGGTGATATCGCATGCTAGCCGGTCGCTGTCAAAAGCGGAAAGCAATTATTCTACGACTGAAAAGGAATGCCTCGCCATCATTTGGGCTACAGCTAAATTCCGCCCTTACCTCTATGCAGGCCATTCAAAGTCGTCAGCGACCACCACGTGTTGTGTTGGCTAGCTAACTTAAAGGACCCTTCAGGACGGCTGGCGCGGTGGAGCCTCAGACTACAAAAATACGACATCACTGTAACATACAAGTCCGGAAGAAAACACTCAGATGCCGATTGCCTATCACGCGCCCCCATTGATCCACCGCCGCAAGATGACGAGGATGACGACGCCTTCCTTGGCATAATAAGCGCGGAAGACTTCGCCGAACAACAACGAGGGGACCCGGAGCTAAAAGGCCTAGTCGAGTATTTGGAAGGGCACACCGACGTTGTCCCTAGGGCATTTAAGCGTGGATTATCTTCGTTCACGCTTCAAAACAACCTACTCGTGAAGAAGAACTTCTCACCAGTCCGCGCCAGCTACCTTCTTGTTGTACCGTCAGCGCTGCGTCCAGAGATACTGCACGCCCTACACGACGATCCAACCGCTGGGCACCTCGGATTCTCCCGGACGCTGTCGAGAATACAGGAAAGGTATTACTGGCCGCGTCTGACCGCCGACGTCGCCCGTTACGTCAAGACATGCCGAGACTGTCAACGACGCAAGACACCACCGACAAGGCCAGCAGGATTACTACAGCCGATCGAACCTCCTCGCCGACAATTCCAGCAGATTGGGATGGATTTGTTGGGGCCGTTTCCGATGTCAACATCCGGGAATAAGTGGATCGTCGTGGCGACGGACTATCTCACCCGCTTTGCTGAAACTAAAGCTCTACCAAAAGGCAGCGCAGCCGAAGTGGCGAAATTTTTCGTCGAGAACATCCTGCTGCGACAGGTGCTCCAGAAGACCTCGTCACCGACGGGGGAACAGCTTTTACAGCAGAGCTCACCCAGGCCATTCTGCAGTACAGCCAGACAAGCCACAGGAGGACAACTGCCTACCATCCGCAGACGAATGGTCTCACGGAGCGCCTCAACAAGACCCTCGCCGACATGCTAGCAATGTACGTCGACGTCGAGCACAAGACGTGGGACGCGGTCCTGCCGTATGTAACCTTCGCTTACAACACGGCGGTGCAAGAAACAACACAGATCACGCCGTTTAAGCTGGTTTACGGCAGGAACCCGACGACGACGCTCGACGCCATGCTGCCCCACGTCACTGACGAAGAGAATGTTGACGTCGCTAGCTATCTCCAGCGTGCCGAAGAAGCCCGACAGCTCGCCCGCCTGCGGATCAAGAACCAACAGAGGACCGACAGCCGACACTACAACCTCCGACGACGCTTCGTCGAGTACCAGCCCGGCGACCGTGTTTGGGTTTGGACACCGATATGCCGACGAGGACTGAGTGAGAAACTATTGCGCCGCTATTTCGGACCCTACAAGGTCATTCGACGTATTGGCGCACTGGACTATGAGGTCGTGCCAGACGGAATTTCGCATTCGCAGCGGCGCCGCGCACGATCTGAAGTGGTCCACGTGGTGCGTCTGATACCCTTTTACGGACGCTGACGAACTTCCTTATTTTGTTGTTTTCTTTGCTACGGGTGTTTTTCCTTATTTCGTTTGTATGCAGCATTGGGTCGATGCTTTTTTTTAAGAGGGGGGTATTGACATGTGTACTTATCTTTATCGGGCGACCACGTTTCGCCACCTAACAAATGTAATCGCACAGCGCGGGACGCGCCTGCATGTATCCGAAGTTTCTGGAAAGTTATCAATACTTCTACCCGGCTATCTGTTGTCGCCGAACGTTGTGTTATCTGATTTCATCGTGTAACGCGAATGGTGTAGAACTTTGTGGAAAGTACGCGGGTCCGAACGATTAGTCTGGAACATTCGACGACTGCTCTATAAAAGCCGACGCGCTTGACTCGCTGATCAGATTTTCGACGATCGCCGACCGCGTTCGCCGCTATCGTTGTGCTACAAGTGTAGCCTGTTTTTTAAAATGAAATTATGGGTTTTAACGTGCCAAAACCACTTTCTGATTATGAGGCACGCCGTAGTGGAGGACTCCGGAAATTTCGACCACCTGGGGATTTTTAACGTGCACCTAAATCTAAGTACACGGGTGTTTTCGCATTTCGCCCCCATCGAAATGCGGCCGCCGTGGCCGGGATTCGATCCCGCGACCTCGTGCTCAGCAGCCCAACACCATAGCCACTGAGCAACCACGGCGGGTATGTAGCCTGTTTTTGTAGGCGCAGATTCGCCGAATAAAAGCTAGCTTTGTATTCCACCGTATTGCTGCTTTTCTTCACCGTCACTACCACGTGACAATACGAAGCCTCGCATTCTAGTCGTAACAGAATTTGGCGTTGTTTTGAGCTACTCCCATGTTCTGTTCGACTAGTTCTTGGGTTGCACGGAGCCGTTCCAGTAGACTTAGCATGTATTCTACCACTGTTGGACTCTCCTTTTTCCTGCCACATCTCTCATAACATTCTCAGTGGAGAACAGACTGTCCTCCCGAACACTAGTTCTGCTGGCGAGAACCCTGCAGCCTCATGAGGAACCGTTCGCAAAGCAAACAAAGTGACCGGAAGCAATTCTCCCAGTCCTCCTTGTGTTCGTAACAGAGCGCCCGCAAAACTCTCTTAAGCACTGAATGCCACCTCTCAACACTATTTGACTGAGGGTGATAGATGGAACTGTGTATCAACTTTACCTCGCACTTTTGTAGGAATGTGGAAATCAGTGCGCTGGTGAATACTGACCCTTGATCCGCCTGAATGTCGGCTGGAAACCCAACTCACGCAAATACTGTCAAAGGCGCGTCTAGTACTTCGGTGGAGCTGAGCTCTTTCACAGAGATTACTTCTGGAAACTTTGTAGCCGGACACAGCATGGTAAAAAAGTACCTGTAACCTGACCTTGCTTTTGGTAGAGGCCCTACCGTGTCTATCTCAAGTCGTCTGAAAGCTTCAGTTATTAAGGGCGCTACCTTTACTGGAGCTTTCCATGTTTCTCCTAGTTTACCAGAGCGCTGGCAGGCGTTGCATGATCTTGCAATGTTTTCTACGTCTTTGAAACAGCCAGGCCAGTAGTAATACATAAGGTATTTTTCCTTTGATTTGTTTATGCCTAGGTGACCAGACCACCAATTTCCATGACATAGACTCAAAAAGTCCTCCCTGTACTTAGTAGGTACGACTAACTGATCTAGAATCCTTCCCTTTCGATCTTTGTAGGGCCGACACAACAATCCTCCTCTCCCTTGTATCGTCACGTTGCGCCAGGAATGCCTTCTTGAGCCGTCTGATGTAATTTAGCTAAGCTGTCATCATTCTTTTGCTCGGCTGCCAGTGACTCTCTGTCCACACGTAAGAGCTGCTCAAATTTCTTGGAGGACGGTGATAGCAACGACCCTGTCTCGCTTGCGATTGCGTAAGCTGGCCCTTCCTGCAGGCGTGAACTTTGACACCCTAGGGATACGCTCTCATTGAGTTGGTCAGCTGGCAGGCTTTCCTCAACCGTTCTTTTCGACCCTCGAGCCTAGCTGGGATTCGGTTACTAAAGTTACCTTTTTTGCTATTTCCGCTGGAGCGGCTTGTGCATTTTCAGCCGAAAGCGACGTGATTTTACCAGCTTGTCCTCGCGTCAATGCCTGTTCTACGCCCTCTCCCAGTTTAAGCTCTCTGGCACGTAGTAACTGATCCGAACGACTCAAGAAAATGTAGGGGTACTGCTGTGACAAAAATTTGGAAACTGCAGCCTCGGCCACTAGCTCCCGTGAAGTCACCTACCGTCCCGTAAGACGGATGGACAATGTCCATAGTGGCGGCACTGTCTCGCAGTACCCGGCATGGTTTGCCGTTAACTTCCAGGTCGTGAAGATATGGGCTTAAAAGTTCAAAATTCTCGTATTTTTCATCCACGTAGGAGAAACCTACGATAGGCTTCCCGCAGTTTACAGCGATATGTCCCAGTTTGTGGCACTTATAGCAGCGGATCGGTCTAAAAGATTGGAATTTTCTTTTCTGCTCTTCTTGTATGGTTTCCCCGTTAGACTTCTCCTCGCTCTTTTCTGAGGGCTTTTCCTCCACGTCTACAGGCTCCGGTCGTTTATTCTGCGAACCCTTTTTGAACGGAAATGGTTTCCGCGGTCCATTTCGACCATCCCAACTTCCTTCCTCGGCATTCAGCTTTCTACGCATTGCGTACTTTTCGGCTAATTCAGCCGCCCTTTCCACAGTGTTACATTCCCTCTGTCTTATACCCACAGTCTCACAGCTTGGGGGATGCTTTTGCAAAACTGCTCTAGACACATGCATTCAATGATCATGTCTCTGCTGTCTTAAGCTTCTGCGGTTTGCAGCCACTCGACTTGGACTGCCTTTAAGCTATATGCAAACTCCGGATATCCCTCGCTATCCTTCTTACCTGTGTTTCTAAAGCTCTGCCGAAAAGCTTCGGCTGAAAGGCGGTACTTTTTCAAAAGACTGGCCTTAACTTTCGCATAATCATATGCATCCTGCGCATTGAGTCTGGCGATTACATCCGCAGCCTCACACGGCGACATAGACAACACCCGCTGTGGCCATGTACTCGGACCGAAGTTCATCTTCGCGCAAGTCCTTTCATAATTTCCTAGGAACAAGCCTATGTCACTCCCGACCTCAAATGGCTTTAACAGCCTGTCCATGCCGCATGATTCTGCCTCACTTAACCGTCCCAGAGCGCCTAAACTTCCTTGAACTCCGAACGTTTCCTTTCAATTTAAAGTTGCATTTTTTTACCTCGGGATCTTTCTCGCGCTCCTCTCTGTCCCGTTTCTTTATTTTGCTAAAAATCTCTAACCCAATTTCAATGTCCTCCTCGCCGGCCTATTCGGAAATCAGCTGCAATAATTCCGATTTTAGCATTTCCTTGCGTACCTCTAGGCCCAGTTCCTCACCAACAATCAACAATTCGTCCCTCAGCAGTGTCCTGAACTCCATGATTGCTGCTTTACTGCCTTGGTCCTGCTCGCTAAACTTACCTAGGAAAACACAACCTGGCTAACAATCAACAATCTAGCATCCCTACTGTTCTAAACAGAACAACCACATAATGAAACCTAGAGAGTCAAAACAAGAACCAAGCACTCACCGCAGACACAGCATCCCGTCGCAAAGTCCGTCTCACCGCTGTCAGCCAGGTTTAATTATTGGAGTCGGGCATGAATTAGATGGTAGCTGGCCGATGCCGTCGTCTAACTCGTCCACTCTGAGGACGTCGGTGAAGTGAGAGACTTGTTGAAGTGAGAGAACGAAAAATATGGGTTTATTTACAGTATCTACACACGGACTTTGCATTTCGTCAGTCTAGCATGACTGCGAGAGAAAAGCACACGGAGGAGCCGCGCAACAGCCCCTCAAATACACTCTGTCCTCCGTAGATCCTTAGTTGTGGGGAAACGTTCAACCACAGCCATCGTAGCCGTGCCGCCTTTGAGCGGGAAGTCTTACACACACACTTCCGCACAGGTTTCACTGCCCCCAGCAAGGTGAAAGGGGAAACGTTCGACCAGAGCCATCGTACCCGAGCCACCTTTGAGCGGGAGGGTTTACACACACACGTCCGCACAGGTTTCACTGTTCCAAACTAGTTGAGGCGGTCTTCGCAGAAGTGGATCTTGCGTCTTGAAAGGCGCCTAGGATGGTGCCGCCAAATACATTCCCTCGGGAACTCCCCCGCTCCCGACAGATCAGGTCGATGGTGGCGAGTTCACTAACAAAGCCTGGTTCGTCGACCTCGTCTCGGCATTCCGGCAACGAAGAGTTACTGACTCGGCGTATTGTGCTCCTCACACAGTGAGTCGCCGCAGCAGACATTGTGACGCCAAGAAGCTGCGGAACGACGGCTTCTCGTCTTTTCAAAGCAAGCCTCCACAGTAGACCTAGTGGCGCCCTTTGCCTGGTAACTGACGGCTGGTTCCATGAAAACGCCAGCCTCGCTGCTGCAGCTGGCTGAGAAAACTTTGCATGTTGGCACCTCTGCAGGGCCTTCCTAACAGCGTCCAATCATAGGAACAATGACAACGTCACAAGAGTCCCACGAATGCGCCTCGCAGACTTCTTCATACTGTACCGCCTCCTAACTCTGCCTTCAAGGCTGTTGGTGTCGATCTCCACTGCCAATTTTCACGGTCAAACAATGCCAGTCGATGGTTAGTCGTCTGTGTCGACCATCTGAAGCGCTACGCAGAAACTGCGGCCGTACCCGCAACAACGACCTACCATGTATCGCAGTTTATGCTTCGCCATATAACTCTACGCCACGGTCGTCAACGAGTCATCATCAGTGACGACGGGTGCCAGTTCGCCGCCGACGTCGTTGAGAAGATCGTGCGCCTGTCCACCTGCCAGGTCCACCGTGCCACTCTATATGACGCGCAGGCCAATGGCCTCGTAGAGCGTGCGAACAAGACTCTTGCGAACATGTTATCCATTTATGTCTACTACAAGCACAAAATAACTAAAGCCTAGAACAACGCGAAGCACGAGACCACACAGCACCATCCATGTTATCTGCTTTACGCTCACTCTCCTCGCATCTGTGTCGACTCGATTCTTCTTTTACGGTAGACGTGGAAATTTCGGTTGGCATTCTAACCCCCGTATTCAGAAATGCAACTTGACTTGAAGCCCATGCTTGACTTGATATAAGTGACGCCTGTCGTGAACGCGCCGAAGGAAATGCAGTGAGCGTCTTTGGGCCCGTTAACGCCAGGCGTCATTTAAATCAAGTCAAGCATGGACTTCAACTTAAGTTATATTTCTGAATACGGGGGTAAAACTGGTACAGCGCAACATAGAAAGAAACAAGCCGAGAGGCCAGATAAAGGAACAGTTCGCTCTGTTCCTTTATCTGCCCGGCACGGCTTGTTTTCTTTATTTCTATGTTGCGCTGTACCACTTTTAGAATGAAATACCGACTCGCCCAGTCACCAACCCTAGTCGGTTGGCGAGACATTGTGCCGAGCAGAAGTCCGTCGCATTGCACGCCCCTGAACTCTGACATCTAAAAAGCGCTCAAAGATCCGTCATGACGCCCGCCATCGGACCGTGTCTTATACTGCTTATACTGGTTCTAGACACCGGTCCCCAAACGTGGTGTGTGTCGAAAGCTCTTGGCCCGCTACTCCATTCCATTCGTCATGGCCGACCGCCTCAGTGACGTTATGTATGTTATCTCCAGCGTCGCAAGCAATGGTCGCCGCTCTAGAAAGACACAGCTGACACATGTCGCGCGTCTTAAGCCATTCTATCGTAGACATTTCGCACGACTCGATCAGCGGGCATCGTTTGCGAACTGGCAAGTGAAACGTGCGAGTGTTCTTTGGAAGACAAGGACAACGAGGCTGGGCTGGCTTGCGTGCGGCGCTGTGAGCTGATTTTGCTAAGCGATAACCTTGCATTCTTCATCATGTAGATAGACGCGATCCATCGTCACAATATTATCTGGTGCCTGCGCTCACTCTAGCTCTTGGTTTAATAACAATCACACTGCTGATAACAGGCTATTGGAGTACTGCCACAACGTAAGCCTTTACTGTGCGGTAGATGCATCGAAGGCCATATGCTGATATTATGGCGTTCCATCAGTATGCCGCTGCGCGCGTGTCAAAATTGTTTACGTATCAACAGCATGTTACTTTCGTTTCGAATCGGCGACGGGTAAAGTCAAAACAAAATACACTATACTGATGGGCGACTTCAATGTCAAGGTAGGCAAGAAGCAGGCTGTAGACAAGTCAGTGGGGGAATATGGCATATGCTCTAGGAATGGCAGGGGAGAGGTATTAGTAGAGCTTGCAGAACAGAATAGTATGCGGATAATGAATATCTTTTTCCGCAAGCGGGATAGCCGAAAGTGGGCGTGAAGGAGCCCGAACGGCGAGACCAGAAATGAAATGGACGTTATTCTCTGCGCTAACCCTGGCATCGTACAAGATGTGGACGTGCTCGGCAAGGTTCGCTGCAGTGACCATAGGATGGTAAGAATTTGAATTAGCCTAGATTTGAGGAGGAAACGGAAGAAGCTCGCACATGAGAAGGCAATCAATGAGTTAGCTGTAATAGGGAAAATACAGGAATTCCGGATCAAGTCACAGAACAGGTGTTCAGCTTTAACTCGGGAAGAGGACCTTGGTGTTAAAGCAATGAACGACAATCTTATGGGCATCATTAGGGAGTGTGCAATAGAAGCCGGTGGTAACTCCGTTAGATAGGATATCAGTAAGCTATCGCAGGAGACGAAAGATCTGATCAAGAAACACCAATGTATGAAGCCTCTAACCCTACAGCTAGAATAGAACTGGCAGAACTTTCCATGTTAATCAGCAAGCGTAAGACAGCCATCATAAGGAAGTATAATATGGATAGAATTAAACATGCCCTCAGGAACGGAGGAAGCCTAAAAACAGTGAAGAAAAAACTAGGAATAGGCAAGAATCAGATGTATGCATTAAGAGACAAAGCCGGAAATATCATTTCTAATATGGATGAGATAGTTCAAGTGGCTGAGGAGTTCTATATAGATTTATGCAGTACCAGTGGCACCCACGACGATAATGGAAGAGAGAATAGTCTAGAGGAATTTGAAATCCCACAAGTAACGCCGGAAGTAAAAGTCTTCGGAGCTATGCAAAGGGGGAAGGCAGCTGGGGAGGATCAGGTAACAGCAGATTTGTTGAAGGATGGTGGGCAGATTGTTCTAGAAAAACTCGCCACCCTGTATGCGCAATGCCTCATGACCTCTAGCGTACCGGAACCTTGGAAGAACGCTAACATAATCTTAATCCATAAGAATGGGGACGCCAAAGACTTGAAATTTAGAGACTGATCAGCTTACTATCTGTTGCCTACAAAGTATTTAGTAAGGTAATCGCAAATAGAATCACGAACACCCTAGACTTCTGTCAACCAAAGGACCAGGCAGGATTCCGTAAAGGCTACTCAACAATATACCATATTCACACTATCAATTAGATGATAGAGAAATGTGCGGAATATAACCAACCCTTATATATAGCTTTCATTGATTACGAGAAAGCCTTTGATTCAGTCGAAACCACAGCAGTCATGGAGGCATTACGGAATCAGGGTGTAGGCGAGCCGTACGTAAAAATACTGAAAGATATCTATAGCGGCTCCACAGCCACCGTAGTCCTCCATAAAGAAAGCAACAAATTTCCAATAAAGAAAGGGGTCAGGCAGGGAGATACGATCTCTGCAATGGTATTCACAGCGTGTTTACAGGAGGTATTTAGGGACCTGGATTGGGGAGATTCGGGGATAAGAGTTAATGGAGAATACCTTAGTAACTAGCCATTCGCTGATGATATTGCCTTGCTTAGTAACTCAGGGGACCAATTACAATACATGGTCACTGACCTGGAGAGGCAAAGCAGAAGGGTGGGTTTAGAAAATTGATCTGCAAAAAACTAAAGTAATCTTTAACAGACTCGAAAGAGAAGAGCAGTTTACGATAGGTAGCGAGGCACTGGAAGTGGTAAGGAAATACATCTACTTAGGGCAGGAAGTGACCGCGGATTCGGATCATGAGACTGAAATAATCAGAAGAATAAGAATTGGCTGGGGTGCGTTTGGCAGTCATTCTCAGGTCATGAACAGCAGGTTGCCATTGTCCCTCAAGAGAAAAGTGTATAACAGCTGTGTCTTACCAGTATTCACGTACGGGGCCGAAACCTTGAGGCTTACGAATAGAGTTCTACTTAAATTGAGGACGACGCAAGGAGAAGAATGATGGGTGTAAGGTTAAGGGATAAGGAAAGATCAGATTAGGTGAGGGAACAAACGCGGGTTAATGACATCTTAGTTGAAATCAAGAAAAATAAATGGGCATGGGCAGGACATGTAATGAGGAGGAAAGATAACCGATGGTCACTAAGAGTTACGGACTGGATTCCAAGGGAAGGGAAGCGTAGCAGAGGGTGGCAGAAAGTTAGATGGGCGGATGAGATCAAGAACTTTGCAGGCACAACATGGCCACAATGAGTACATGGCCGGGGTAGTTGGAGAAGAATTGGAGAGGCCTTTGCCCTGCAGTGGGCGTAGCCAGGCTGATGAAGATGACGATGACTTTCGTTACACACATTACGCTACTGAGAATTCACATATTGCCCGAAAAATATGCAACATTTCTTGACCTTTTCTGTCGAAGCCGCGACCGAAATGAATTGAGCGAGTAAAACAATAGAAGGGTGTTTCTTTGGGCCGTTAGTATTGAAACAGCAACTCCAAATGGGTGGCCTTACAGGAGGAACACCAAAACCAGAAACCCTTCGGCACAGCATTTTGGCAGCCCTTCCTCCGATAGCCAGCAGAAGAAAGCTGTAGCGCTTATTCCTTTCAGATCAGCCGTCACAGAGATAGGCACGTGGGTGAAATAAATGAGTAGATTTTTGTAAAAGTCTCTTTATGAATCTCCAGCTTAGAAGATCCCTTTACCACAACATGTTAGGGGAATGCCACTAAAGTGTTGCCTGGAAATCGGAGGATTGGATCTATATTTTTAGAAGACGCACAAGAGATGATATATTCTATTTCTTACGAAGAATTATAAGTGGTTGTCAAGGACTGCATAAAAGAAAAAGGTGGCTGAGAGATTTCAAGAAAGGAACCATCAAATTTCTCGAGTGCTTCAGGTCTGTGGAGGTACTCCGATGGATAAGCTGTCGCGCTAAGATATGTTCTATGTGACGAGTCATGCTGCCGGTGGTTGCCACAAGGGGTTCGGAGATGCGGCCATCGAGGCTGGCCGCGTTAGCGCGTGTTTTATTCTAGTGGCACGTTCACGCGGGACTAGTTATATTCTTAACACGGTACCGGCTCCTTACAATTGACGCGCCGCCACAAGCCTCTACAAGTGTCTTATATTCGATCAACTGCTGCTCGTGTTATTGAACGTTTTTATGTGTGACATATTAGTCCTTACATCGGTTTTTGAGTTGTGCTTGTTTTGTACAGCGTCTATCTGCTTAGCAATGATCTTTACCTGATGTTTGATACAAATAGGGTGAGGCGTTTCTACTTATTTATTGAGGTTGTGCCCATATCTCCAACAGGCGTTAAAAACAGACAGGGGAGGAGAAATGAGTTACATATACATCATTCAGATGCAGTTAACGTCACTACAGCAGGTAATTCTACGCAACAGAAGTGCACACAAGTCAAAATAAAATTTAGGTGAGAACCAACGAAAAAAATTATATATCAGTCAACAAACACAAACTTACACTCCAAGCAATGTCAATTATTCACGGTAAGCAGAAAGTACAGCTAATCGAATCAGCTAGTTAACCAAGTAAAAGAAATCATCATTAGAAGAAACCACTACAATCGAAGGATGCAACCGGTTCCACTTGCGATTCGTTGTCGAAAAGAACGAAATAATAAATAATTTCGTTTTATACGAGTATTGGCGTACTCTCAGCTTGAGGTCACCTCGCTGTGTAGGTTTCCTTAGGTACTCACCCCTGTGGATGGCAGCAACAGACAGAGTAAATATTTTATAAGATTTCCAGGTGAACTGCACGACGACGATGGTCTAAACTATGTCATTTCAGAACCTCTTTTACACGGGTGGCATTAACGTTTCTGTCATATTGTCCAGCGACAAAGCAAGTTGGCATATTCTGCACCCTTTCTAATTTAGCGATGTCTTCTATATTGGTAGGTCCCAAACTACGCATGCGTACTCAAGGGCAGACCTCACGAATGTCTAATAAAGTAGCCCCTTAGAAGTTGAAATAAACGTATCTGAAATTCGAACAAGAAACCTCAGTATCTGGCCTGCTTTAACTATTACGTAGTCAACATGACGCTGCCAATGGAAATTATGTGTATGCTCCTAGATATTTATACTGTGATAGCCTAGCGTTTGCCATATCATTAATGTACAGCGACCGTCCGCCCCATAGTTGCGCGGACAGTGCTCCGGAAATCAAGCTTGCCACGCCGTAGGGGTCATTGCCCCCTGCTCTTTCTTGCAGCAGACGCGGCTGCCCTACTGGGGCGCCACCATTGCACGTCGGCAATCCTGGATTTACTTTTGAATAAAGCCAGTCGATTCTCCGTTCTGAAGCTCTCAAAATGTGTATTCCTTGCCTCCGCTAAACAGAGCTCCAAACAAGTGGTTACAAAGGATCTTTAAGTTATTTGTTTTCGAACACTAGCCATGTAGGACGCTGCTCCTATTCCTGCCGATACAGATGACGCCATGGTTACGTCTCCTGTCATCGCCGCAGTGCTTCAGCTTCCCAGTTTTTGGCCCAAGAATGCTCAAGTTCGGGTTATGTAAGTAGAGGCCCGTTTTCGGTCAACTCCGGCTCATTACTTTCCATCTGTACAGTCGTCTATAGCACGGCTCATCGCCGATGCAAAAGACGACTGGCTAGCGGATACGCCTTCAGCCACAGCATACGACTACCTGAAACGCACGGTCCTGCACCGCCTCGAGTCACTGCAATAGAATAGGCTTCAACAGCTCTTCTCCGAGGAACTGGGCGACCAACGACCGTCAGAACTCCTGTAGCGGTTGCGTCAGTTACTGAGGGAGCACTCCGCAAACGGTAGCGGCAGCTTCCAATTTTGTGCTAGCGCTTCTTGCAACGCCCCTCACAGTCCCAACGCATGGTATTGGCGAGTTCCGTCTAGACGAGTCTTGATCGGCTAGCTGAACTCGCTCACTTCATAATAGATTTCAAGTCTGCTATCAGCGCTGCGTGAGCCCCCGAGCCAGGAGATCGACTCACGCACCTGGAGGAAACAGTCAACCACCTTACCAGTGCACGGGAGAAGCTGACAACGGGTGGCAATACTGGCAACCAACGTCGGCGCAACCATTCGCCTTCGCAGTCTCGCAGCGCATCCTAGAGACTCGCCGCGGCAGTTGTGCTCGCGCCACCATCGCTTTCGCGAGCAAGCAATTCTCTGCATCCGGCCCTGTTCATGGACGCGAAATGTACCGGCCAGTCGCTAACGGCGGCATGCGACATCGGCCCTCACACAAGTCGCCTATTCTTCGTAGTCGGCCGCATCTCCGGCACCCCCTTTCTCGTCGACACCGGAGCCGAACTGTCTATCGTTCCCACCACAGCTGCAGATCGCCAACGCGGCAAGTCACACCCACGCTCCACGCAGTGAGTAACGCTGTGTTCGTGTCGTATGGATTCCGGTAAAGAACACTAGACATCGAACTCTCGCGCTTGAACAGATGGGTGTTTGTGATCGCCGACGTCCGCTTTGCCTTACTGGGAACGGACTTACTCAGCCATTTCAACCTAGATGTCATTGTTCGCGATCGTCGCATAAAGGATAACGTCACACCCCTCGATTTGCTTGGTCTACAGTCCACCTCATCTGACATCTGCACATTTCCGCTGCTCTCAACGTATGACACAATATTTGCTGGGTCCCCGCAACTCATGAAGCCCCGAAACGACACGCTGCCCGCGAAACACAAGGCGACGCATCGTATCACCGCCACCGACCCACCTGTCGCCGCCCGGCCACGGAGGCTAGAGGGAAGGAGGTTGGAAGTCGCCTCTCGTGAGTTCTAACACATGCTTCAGCTCAGGCTTATCCGTCCTTCCTCCAGCAATCGGTCTTCCCCTCTCTATCACGCTCCGTAGCAGGACAGTGGTGATTAGCGGCCTTATGTTGAATACCGAGGCTCAAATGCCGTCACTACTCTGGATCAATATCCCCTTCCCCACATTCATTCATTCATTCATTCATTTTTATTTCCCTAAAGACCCCCGAGGGGGTATTACATAAGGGGTGGGGTTTTTTTTTTTGTTAGACAGAATATTGTTGATACCGATCAGTGCAATGTTATATTTGATATGCTATGCATGAAGCTTGATGGGCAGGTGATAATGGCGATGTTGCGAGAAAGGCCGTTCCAGTCTTTTGCTGCTCTGGGAAAAAATGAAGCAGAAAATGTTTTAGTGCGGGCACGTGGGCGAGAAACTTGCAACGAATGACCAGTGCGGTGAGATATGTGAGCAGCAGGGATAATGTAAGGAGCGCAATTAAGTGGCGAGTGAAAGAACTGGTGAAATAGAGAGAGGGTTGCAATGCGTCGGCGACAGGACAAAGGTGCTAAGTTACACTCGGCTTTGAGGGATGAAGCACTGATTTCATATGAATACGAAGCATGAATGAATCTAGCAGCACGATTTTGAACGGATTCTAGGGTATTAGTGAGACCTACTTCGGGTGGGTTTCATATGGGAGATGCGTATTCCAACTTAGCCCTCACTAATGATTTATAAGCAAGTAGTTTTACGTGTCTCGGAGCGTTACGTAAATGACGTTTTAAGAAACCCAAAGTTCTGTTAGCTGATGACGTGACTTTAGCAATGTGCGTGTTCCAAGACATATTGTTAGATAAGGTAACTCCAAGGTATCTATAAGTGGTTACTGATTCAACAGGAATGTTAGCTATGTTATAAGTGAAGTGAAAGGGAATTTTACGACGAGTGAATTGAATGAGCTTGCATTTAGTAGGGTTTAATGACATTAGCCAGTCATCACACCATTGTAGTATGTGGTCGAGATCTTGTTGTAGAATCATATGGTCAGATGGGCTAGTAATGGTTCGGTAGATAACGCAGTCGTGAGCAAACATGCGAATATTAGAAGACACATACAAAGGCAGGTCGTTAATGTATATTAGGAACAGAAAAGGGCCGAGGACAGAGCCTTGAGGCACCCCCGATGAGACTGGAAGTGGGCTGGATAATTTGTTATTTGTAAACACTACTTGTGAACGGTTAGTCAAGAAATCTTTTATCCAATTTAGTACATTCGGGTGCAAGTTTAAGAAGGACAATTTTAAAATTAGACGTTTATGGGGTACTTTATCAAAAGCTTTCGCGAAGTCAAGAAATAAGGAGTCAGCTTGTACGTTAACATCAAGGTTAGCATGAAGGTCATGAACAAAGATGGCAAGCTGGATTTCGCACGAGAAACCCTTACGAAACCCATGTTGAGATTGGTGAAAAAAGTTATGAGAGTCGAGGAAATTCATGATGTAAGAGTAAATGACGTGTTCCATGAGTTTGCAAGGTACGCTGGTCAAGGAAATTGGTCGGTAGTTCAGAGGTGGGTTTTTGTTACCGGATTTGAAGATGGGAACGACCTTTCCCACTTTCCAGTCATCTGGAATGATACCTGTTGAAAGAGATTGCGAAAATAAGACAAGATAAGCGGAAGCAATGTGGCCTATATTTTTTAACACTTTAGCGTTAATGTCGTCCAGTCCAGATTCCAATGACAACTTGGTCTTTTCGATGAGGAATGAGGTACCATCAACAGAAAAGCTGATTTCAGGCATGGAAGACGTGATACGACATGAAAACATGGGTAAGGAAATGTCAACTTCTTTAGTAAAGACAGATGAAAAGGCCTTGTTAAAAGCATCAGCACATTCAGCTTCTGAAATAACCTCTCCAGAGTCGTTAGTAAGAGTGATAGAAGGTGCTGCTTCGGGGTTAACAATCTGCCAAAACTTGCGGGGGTTATTAGTTAACATATTAGGCAAATCATCGTTAAAGAAAGTGAATTTGGCGTTACGGATTCCTGTGAGATAAACTTTTTCTGCTACATAATACTTCTCCCAGTTTTGGGCGCCCCCTTTAAGTTTGGCATTCCGGAATAAAAGTTTTTTCTTGTTATCTAGGCGGTGCAAAATTTTGTTAAACCATGGCTTTTGGCTGTTTACACGGATAGTAGTTTTACGGATGAACAGGTGTATTAGCTCGGTTAGTTTCTGCTTAAAAGTAAGCCAATTTCGCTCAACGGAACAGTGGTGAAAATTGGCCTCATACGTCGGAAAAAAGGTGCAAAGTTCGTTATTTATGGCCTCATAATTTCCCCTATTGTATAATGTTATAGTTTTCTTGTGCGAGGGATTGGCAGTAGGGCAAAAACTGATATCTACGTGAATAACTTTATGGTCACTAATTTCATGCAGATAGTTAATCGAAGATAGGCTATTGGGATGGGTCGTCAGTATTAAATCCAAAATGTCAGAGGAATCGCAAGTGACACGCGTTGGCTGAGTTATTAACTGCGTTAAGTTATAATCAAGGCAAACATCAAGAAAATCTCTAGCTTCAGCTGTGTTAGCCGTTGCAGTTTCTTCGCTCCAATTAATACCAGGAAAATCAATATCACCAAAAAGAACGAGATCGGCTTTAGGATATGTCAAGGTGAGCAGGTTTAGATTATTATTAAGTGCGCGGGACAAGTTGGGATTGTTATATGGGGGCCTATAGCAAACACCCAATAAAACAGATTGTGGTAAAGCTTGGACAAATACCCATAAAATTTCCAAGTCGGAGTCAATGTTAACTTCAGAACACGGTAATTGTTTACTGGCTGCAATGAGAACACCGCCCCCGCGAGTGCCTTTGCGGTCATTCCGATAGAGATTGAAATTGGGTAAATCGGCGAGCACTTCTCCGTCGGCAACATCACTTGATAGCCACATTTCGGTTAGTATCAGAAAACTGCTATCAGAAGACTTGACAAGATGGGACAGGTGCTCAAGTTTGGATATGAAACTTCGAATGTGAATGAAGATTACGGAAAAAGAAAGGTTAGCTTTTGATCTAGGGTAAAAACTGGTGATAACTGCTTGACGCTGATATGATTGCTACTGGATTTCTTGTACTGTTCTTGAGGTTTCATTGAAAAAATAGCGTTTCGAGCCGATGTGAAGCGTTTTGTAGCGTAGAGAAAATGGAACAGATTGCTGTCTTGCAAATTTGACCAAATGACTTCTGGCGTTCTGAACCTTGCGTGAGAAATCCTCACCTATACTATAGGGTGTTCCTTTCAACTTACGTCCGCTTGAAAGGATAACGTCTTTTATTTTCCCACATACATGAACTCGGCTCTCATCTCGCAGGAGCCAAATTATACAGCAAGATCTATTTGATGAACTCTTAGCACCGAATTCCCGTCAAACCAAGCGACAATCTGAAGACAGCAATCACTATTTCATTTGGCCTATTTGACTTTTGCCGTATGCGTTACTATCAGAAGAATGCGGCGCAAACTTTTCAAAGGTTCACGGACGAGGTTACACGCGGACTCCCGTTCATTTTTGTCAACCTTGACGACATTCTCTTTGCAAGTTGCACAGACGAAGAGCACAAAGAACGCCTTCGCCTTCTATCTGAGCGACTGGACGAACGCGGCCTGGTCCTACAGCCCCAGAAATGCATTTTCGGAGTTGAAGCCCTGGATCTTCTCGATCATCGCATTTCACCCCAATGGCCATCGCGACACTAAGAATCACCGGTTCGCGCAATTGAGGACTTCCCCTTTCCAACCTCCTTCCAGAAGTTGCGCGAGTTTCTGACGCTCAGAAATTTTCACAGGCTCTTCATACCACACTGTGCGCAAGTTCTTCAAACACTTACGAACGTGCTCCGTCGCGACACCAAAAAAAAAAAAACGCCTACTTTCCACTGGTCCTCGAAGCACGAACACTGCTTCCAGGAATCCAAAACGCGGTTGGCGACTGCAGTGTTGCTGATTCATCACTTGCCCGATGCGCCAGCTCGCATTATGATGGAAGCATCGACTAGGGCAGTGGGTGCAGTACTGCAGCAGCACGATGGCACAGACTGGAGACCACTGGGCTTCTTCTCAAGGCGCCTCAAACATAAAGCTCGCTACAGGACCTTCGCGAGGGACATGATGGCCACCTATTGAGCTGTCAAGGATCTCCGTTTTTTATTTCTTAAAGGCTGTAGCTTTCACATTCTGACCAACCCCACGCAGTTAGCCTTCATTTTCAAGAACAATAGTTCCTCGTGCTCAGCACGTGAGCTTCGGCAACTTTCTTCTATCTCTGAATTTTTTATCTACATCCATCATATCTCTGGGAGAGAAAATCAGGCAGCTCACGCACTGCCACGGATCGGCGCTGTGCCTGCGGGCCCTGTGGATTCCCAAGCTCTAGCCTCCGCCGGGCTACACGACCCCGAGCTGCGCCAGTGGAGGGAAAAAGGTTTGTCACTCCAGCTTGCGGAGGTGGCGCTTCCCTACACAACAACATTGGTCACTTGCGACACATCGCAGGGAGCTCCTCGCTCGTTCGTGTCCCATCCGTTTTGGCGGTCAATATTCGATTCAATTCATATCTGGCCAGCCTGACCAGGGATCAACAAAGTTGTTTGAAGCTGGGCAAGAAGCTTCCAGGCCTGCCAAGCCGTGAAAGTGACCCGGTACACGCGTTCAGTGGGGCAGCTGTTTCGACCACCAGAGAGCCGATACGATCATGTGCACTTAGACTTGGTGGGGCCTCTTCCGGCCTGCCAAGGTTTCAGGTGCCTCCTCACGTGCGTCATCCGGTACTCAAGGTGACCTAAGGCAAGAAATCACGCCCGAAAAGGTGGCGGAAGCATTTCTTGTTAAGCGGTTGTGTCGGCACGTTCTTCCTTTTCGTGTGGCTACTGGCAGAGGCCGACAATTCCAAAGCTCCCTATTTTCTTCCCTGGCGAGACTGCTCGGCACGCGCATTCATAACATCACGGCTCACCACCCGGAGAGAAACGGCATGGTCGAGCGTCTCCACCGACAACTGAAGGCGTCATTGACCGCCACGCTCGACAGACAGCAGTGGGGGGAATGAGAACTTTGGCATCGGAGCCAGCAGTCGAGGAAGTGGAGGACGAAGTGCCTCGAAGCGCGAGCGGTTGTTCCAGGCTCGGCTGGGCGCTCTTCGGCGTAGCCGGCCAGGACTGGGGCCTGCTGGTGGGGACTGAGGGACTGCGTCGTTCCCGCAGTGGAAAGGCTACCTCGAGTATTATTAGGGCTGCTAACAACTAATAATGATGATGCTCTATGGGTCAGCAATTCGCGTTCAAAGCCAGTTCTTCGCCCCCAAGAAAGGTACTCCGGCAGCTGCCGCACAGCACACAGGGACGCTACATTCCTGGCAGCCTGCGTTTAGTTTCCCTACGATGGACACAACCTCGCACGTCTTCTGCGGCGCGACTCTATCAAGCCACCATTGACTCCATCCTATGAATGCCCCATTCGTGTGGTTTCGCATTCAGAGAAGACCTTGGAGATTGACCTTCGCGGCATGAAAGAGAAAGTGTCGTGCTACCTCATGAAACAGACCTATCTTGAACATAATTAACTGTTCATTCATTCCACCATTCCCACCTAAGCTTCCGGCATTCTAAGGGGGGTGGGGGGGGGGAGCTTTTGTAACGACAGTCCGACTCTTCGTTGTCGCCGCCGCGCGGGTTATTGCCACTTGCTCCGGCAATCCAGGTTGCCTCGCCGTGACGGTAATTGTCCCTGCTCTTTCTTGTAAGCGAAGCGGCTGCCCGACTGGGACGCCACCACTGTAACTCGGCGAACCTGTTCTTACTTTTGAATAAATCCAGTCGACTTTGCGTTCTCAAGCTGTCAAAACTTGTATTCCTTGCCTCCGCTAAACCTATCTCCCAACAAATCATTTAAGAAGTCGGAGGAGCTTGCTTTTATCAAATAAATTCAGTGAAAGTTACTTTTTTCATGTTTAATTGCGTGCACAACCACAGCAACCAATCATTACTTTTGTTATTATTTCTTTGCATTCGGATTTTGTCCTTAGAATTAGTGAATTTCCGATACAATACGCAGTCATGCGCAAGAAGTGCAATTTCTGATTCAATAACTTGCGTTATATCATTAATGTATAATAAAAACACCACTGATCTGAAAACACAGCATGTATTTCGACGTATATACACACATCCAGACCGCCTTTAGACTACTTTAAAGCGACAAAACTATGAGTACTTTATAAATATATAGAATAGGTTCCAGATGTCCTATCTATTTTCATATGTGTGGCGAGGGGCGTAATTTTTACGAAAGAGTATCCGGACGATGAACGCTGGCAGTTTTGAGACATTAACCCTTACCATGCCGTGTTACACATGCAATGCACAGCTAAGCTTTTTTTTTAAACTGAATATTACCTTGAGAAAACTCAGATACTTGCTCGGAGAATGTGCCGTACCTGATAATGAAATGCTAACGACCGTGGTACTGGAAATAAATTTTTGGTTGTATGTTCTTGAATAATGTATTGTTGCAGCTCGACATTCAGGAGGAACACATCCGCGAATGAACTGGTTATTCTTGCAGTCTATATTTGAAATCAGCACTCATATGTCTCCGGCATTTCTAAGCCTATTGTTTCTAATGTCAGTATCTACAGCTCGCTCATAGACTGTTTCGGCCGCTAGACATGTGTGCATCTCAGTAAAGCGATGACACTGAGAGAACCCAGCTTGTACGACTTGTTATTGGCAATAACGATTGGTTTATAATTTATCCATTTAAATTACAACGTATATAGGCTCAATTATAACAATGTAAGTAGCAAGCGTTGATGCTAGTTTCTATGCAAGTCTTCATCATGCCTAAAATAGATGGCATCCGTTTCAAAGTTATTATCAAGGTTAACATGACAAGATATGGAGCCAGATTGCTAATGGCGCCCCTTTACAAGACAGCTTCTTACTTAATCACTGTTTACAAGGGTGAATGTCAATCAACGAGTGAAACAAGTTAATGGTATGAGAATATATGAGAAGTGTAATTATTTTGCATAGCACACAGGTTAATAAAATGTTGAGCTAAACGAAATGGGAGTCATTATTCCCTGTTAGCACAACTGCAACGACATTTTCTCCTTTGCAGTAGTCTCGTTAAGTAACAGCAGACAATTAACAGTGACAACAACTTGCTCAGACTTGCCGATCCTACATGCTATATTCAACAGCTTTCAGTTGATCTCGTCGCCACCTACGAAATTAGAGGGATTCATTTTTTTATAATTAAGAATGTCTTCTACCGAGGATATAATCAACAGCATATGCAGTGTTATGGTGATTGGTTAGAAAAAGTCCTGGGTAACAGTTTCTTTGGTAAATGCGAAAAGCATGCGGTGTTCAGCATTTGTACACAGCCAGCGTCCGGGGTACAGTCAGCTGTTGGAACTATCGTGTTGACAGCATGACCCAATTTACCATTTTTAACTTGCAAAAATTATGAGAGCTTCGAGTAAGACCGTCTTTATATGCGATCTAGCGCAAGCAGTACGGGTGGCACTCAAATAGGCCGCCGCAGCCACTTAATATTAGTACCATTTTTCTAGGCTATGTCGTTGCACTGGAAGACCAGGAAGTGAATTTGTACTTATTTTCCAGCGTTTTGCGAACCGTGTTTTTTTCGTTGGTCGTCTTTTTTTCTAACTTCCGAACAGAAATGACATATAAACGTTTTGCGGAATCAACTTGCTGGAATGAAAGCACACTCTTGTTTTAATTAGGGAGAAAGCGTCAGCGTCAACTCCGCGGCACGTAGGGGCCTTGTGGAGCCGAGAAGCAGCGAGATTATTTGTGCAATGCGGCAGCACACAAATCACTGTCCGGTGCAAGAATTATTCAGTACACTAGACGCAGTGGGATGACAAGCGCAATGCCAGGATTGTCTGCTTAATTCTGGGAAATAAATGTAAATTGTTTTGCGTGCTTTATGCTGTCCTTCTTTAAAACAAGGCCTATATAAGCGAGAACGCTTCCCTTTTTTTATCTGGTATGTTTGTGCCTCTTTCGAGGGGAGATCCGCAGATAGTGCAGTCTAAAGGCATCCCATTAGTACGTGCAGTCGGAATGTATTGGCCGACCCAAAAGATAGCGAGAGAAACATTGTAAGCAGCCGCACGCTCCTCGTACTCCCGTCACACGAGACGTGACGCGATAGAGTGCCGTGCGCAATTACTCCGCCCAACTTCTTACCGCAACTCGCTCAAGGAGACATGTCTTCGATAGATGTGAACCACGAAGGGATGAGTTGGCTTTTTTTTTCTGACAACACTTAAACCGGCTAAACTTAAATAGATATCATCAGCGTGCATGAGGAATGGTCACGAAAACAAAAGCCCGCCGCCATTCCACCCTGTACAGCGAAGCTGGTGTCTATGTTAGACAGGTACCGTCACCCCACCTGACGTTAAACAACGTTGCGCAAGCACCACCAGCACCACAGGTGACGTGCGTCACGCGGGCACGCGCATGCGCGGAAGTGCAGCATACATCATCATTCTTCTAGGCCATCCGCCAGTCGCAACTGCCTTATTGAACAAAATTTGTGTTTAAAGGCAAATAGCGTCGGAAAATGCGTAAGGTACGATTTATGCACAAGCTGCAGACACGGTAGCTTCGCGTTGTAATATGAATATACGAGAAAACAATGCTGGGGGGGGGGGTCACGTATGCATTCCCGAAGCGATCAGCTTAGCAGACGCTATTTGAACTGGTTGTTTCTGGATAATGCAGTCGCTAGGTGGTAAATACTATGTTACTACCACTACGCTATGTGGACAATACAGTAACACTGTGGCTATGTGGCTTCCAGAAGGATCGGTGCGGCCAAAAGCCAGCGACTTCAAGCCGCTGCCAGCAAACTACACACCAGCCGACTACCTTTTGGATGACGTTGAGCCCACGCCCCCATTCCAAAGGGTCATAGCTTGTGGTTCATTCAAGGTCACCAGTAACCTGCACGAGGCTGATGTTCCTCCTGCTGGACTCATCGCCTTTCACAGTACCATCGGGCACGTTGAGAAGGACAGAACGCCTGTCGCCACTCTTATATGGATTTGGCCGGGGGCGCACATGACAAATGGAAAAGGTGCGTAATGTCTGTGAACGCAATTCACGAACACACGGAGACGTGGCTCAGCAGGAAGGTTACCGCTGGTCACAGAAGCAACACCAGTTTTCGCTTCCTTTCTTTTTTCTTTTGCGCGTAACTAGCGTCGAGGACACTGAGGTTGTGACGAGTGTCGCGAATAATACAAGGCAAGATATTGCCGAATATTTTAAAGATGTTAATTGCTAGTGAGCGAAGTGTGGCCTTGCTTTCTTATTTAGTGTTCACAATGGTGCCCTGCCGGAAAAAAAAAAAAAGCTCAAGAAATGCCTATGAACAGCGCACACGTAGTTGACTTTTTTTGTATCGCATTGATTAGCATTATGCTGTAGGCATCATAAATGTATTTCCTTTGTTTGGAAGTCTCGGCTTTTGTTTGTGCTCAACATACGAGAACACCCTGGCATCGTTTTGATGATTCTGAAGATGTTTTCATAACCAATATTCTGTTCTTCCATACACATATTACCTTCATTGCAATCGTATGCTGGGTATTTAAGCCGCAATTACTCTATGGCACCATCTTCCTTAAAACATTTATTCTATTAATCGCTCACACGCAAAATACTTGAATATGCATGCTCGGTGAGGGATCCCGGTCTTTAGTCTCTCATCAAACTTTGTATTCGGTGCAAAATCTAAGCGCAAGATTCGTACTTCACAACTACTCTTGTCTGTCTAGTGTGTCTGCCATTAAAACTAGATTGAACCTTTCTCTTCTTCCCTTACGAAAGAAAGTGTCTCGCTGAGCACTCTGTAAGAAAACTTATCATCATTGCCATCTTAAAGAAGTCCTTACATATGAGCCAGAGTACATTTCATGCCGTAGGGATCACCTTCATAAACTAGGCGTCTCGTTTTCTCGGACTAACTGATATTTTTACTCATTCATCCCTAAGACAAGTAACGATTGGAACCACCTGTTCACTTCAAATGGAGCAATTACCGACACTTTCTTGTTTAAATCTGCTATTGAAGATCTTGTTTATTTTCAGTAATCTGCATTTTGCTGCAGCATAGTTACCTTTTCTTGTTTTTGTTTTCAGTATTGCAGCATTTCTGTGCTATCTTTGTTTCCTGTATTGCCGCATTTCTGTGTTATAGACATTCGTTTTTCGCGCATTGCACTCCCTTCTGCAATGCCCTCGGGGCCTGAAGGTGTTTCAACAAATAAATAAATAAATAAGGCAAATGAATGTACCTTCATAAGTTAGGCTTTCCATGGCGTAGCGTGTTCATAGAAAGTGAGAATACTAGCTCGCGACGGCCTGTCTGTAATTCTGCCAAATGCGTCGCGAAAGTGGGACGCCGTAATGACACTGCAGTTTCAAATTTGTCAGCTATCGGTCCGAATGCGTCGCTGTGGGAACAAAAGTGCAGTCGGGGTATACCCCGACTGCACTGCTGTGATGCTGTGATGTCACTGCCGATGCTGTGACCAGCCGATGCCTACGAGGATGGAGCGTAAATGTTTCTAACTCGTACGAATAGGAGCCCTCCTTCATCGCGTATCAATCGGGGTGAGAAACCTCGCCAGTAAAAAAGGGCGATGCAAATAATAATTTGCATCGCACTTTTTACTGACGACCTTTCTCACCCCGATTGATGCGTGACTTTTTTCAAGGACTTTGTAAGCAGCGCACGGGTAATTATAACTACGAACGCACGATGAGAGTTGTCCATAGGAATCGAAAGCTTTATTCAGATAAAGGTTCCAGTACGACCACGACAGCCTCAAAACAAATAAAAAAATGTATTGCGCTCAAACAACGAAAAAACGATGTTTCGACTAATAATCGAAGCAATTTTTTATCTTGGCCTTAATACAAAAGCATTATCCATGCAAGGCTCACGCTGCGAGGTACTTCAGCTATAGGCCGCGTGCACCGCCTATAGAGGCGCCACTGATAGCCACCTAGCGGGCGCTTCCAACAATAGGCGTGGGAGCAGTAGCAGACGACAACGCTTTGCAGCAAGGGTGACTGAAGTTCGCGGCTGCGATTTGTCCTTGGTTCGGGCGCCAGACTGCTTCTTCTGCGGTGACAGCTGTAGGGAAGACGCAGACCTCTGTGGGAGCGGGTATGAACAAGATGTTACCGGTGTTTGGGGCAACATGGTCCACATACGCGCCAGGTGCGTCCCGCAGACAAACGCCATGAAGACCATTTACATGAAGTGGAGCTCATGTAAACTAACCGACAAATTTTGTTGACTAATGCGATGTCTCGACCGTTTTTTTTTCTTTAATTCTACCCTTGCCGTAATGCTGCTTCTGTACCTCAATAATAAGCACCCGTCGTTAGTGCAGACTTAGATAACAAATCCGCACGGTGCGATGTCTGCACATACCGTTGTGATTTTTCTGCCGATGAATACATGTGACGCCGCCGAATAAGTGTAGTGAAAGTCGCCTGAAGTAGAATAATTGCGAATTTATTGATAGAAACGCGTACACTATAGTCAACGAAGCCACCAAACGCACGGGTTAATAAAAGCGCGTGTTAGCGCTGTACCGCCGACGAACTGCCGTTCGCGCTGCAGTTTTTGCAATTTTAAATTCCCTAAGGGAACTGCTTGGAAACGTACAAAGCTATAGTGTGACTAACATTGCAGTACTTTTTTTAAATGTTACTAGAGAGAAGGGCAACATGATATATTTAAAGGCAGAGCAGCGCCAGTCAAATTAGATACAGCGCTGGCGGCAAGGCCGGGTTTAGTCCTATGCGGCGTAAGCATAATAAGAAATAATTCAGCTGAGTGCAAAATTCACTTGCAAGAAGCGACTACGTTGTGAAACAAACAAATCACTCGGCGTGTTAAGTCTGCTCAGACAGCATCAAGGTATGATGACGTGACGCGAACTACTCAGTGAAAAATGGATCAGCGAAAAATTGAACAAAAATACCATATGCAGTAACTATTAGCAATTCTCGCCCTGAGCTACCTATTTTCTAAACACATTTCCCAAAAATCCACAATATCTAAGGTGCCCTCGGGCGAAATGAATAAAGCTGTTAAAGAAGCACTTGCTTGGTGTCATTCCGATAAGACACAGCGTGATTTATACCCTTTACAAACGAGGCAGGGTGAAAACCTCGCAGCTCAAAAGAATCAAGAGTTATGCATGAAGCAACTAGCAACAGTTAAACATGAGCGAAGCCACGCATAAAATAAATGTAAAAACATGAAGTGCGCGACAGCTGTTGCGAGGATTTACCGGGCCACATAAAACTAACAATTTCAGTTCTTGCAAACTTCTGTAGCTTTAACATGCAAAACAATGCGCTCATGCAGTCGTGCTGCCTAGCTAGCCCAAAGCGGTAAAGAAGCGGAAAACGATATAAGCGGCAAACAGCATTCCGAACTTTAGCGAAAGGCCTTTCAACCGCATGTTGCACTGCAGACGAACTTCGTCGCTTACCCGTCTAACTACAATTGAGTAAAAAAATAATAATAAAGAAGAAAAAACACCGAAGCGACAAAGGAAAGGATGAGAACAAGAAATTTCGCGCCGAAGCTACGATCCATTGCCACCGTTGCTCCTGCTGATGAGGCTTTGCGGGGAATAATTAGAACCGTATCACCGGCACGTTTTCGCCGGTATTTGAGCCCCCCCACCCTGCAACGATTCTTCGACATTCTTCGGAAGCTTTGGCCATCCCACACATGCGAAGGGTGTTGCTTATTTTGCTCTGAAAACACAAATAGGACGGAGAAGCACTATCAGCGACGCAACAAACTACGGCGTGCTACGGCGCGCGGCTCGCTCCTCTCCCATGCGTTCTGCGCAAGGCCACCACCAGTGGCGCGGCCATCGGCGTGCACGCCGCGTATATGAGTATAGCTTTTTATCGCTAACAATTTATCAAATCTCGTCTTTGGCATGTCTTTGGCAAATATTGTATCGTCTATGGCAAATACTGCGATAGATTACCCTGAGTGGCGGACATTATTCCATGAGAAATAAAAAAACGATATCCTCCTTAGCGCCGGCTATGGGGCATTTGTTCAATATATTGGACATCAAATACTCCGTCACTATCCTGGCGGCAGCACGTTTTAGCCCATAAAACCAAATTTTCCAATATTTTAGATACCTACTAGCGCCATCTATAAAGTTTTGTTGAAAATGCATTAGTAGTTTGGCCATCAGGAGTGTTTGCAATGGCGGCATTCAGCAGCACGGCTTTCTACGGCTACCCCCCAAAAATTAGTTCCATTCCTCATACTTTATCCCTCGTTCTTTTTCTGTAACGAAATTTTGATAATTTAACAGATTTTGCACTTTTGCAGCCATTTGCTATATTAAGTTTGCCCTTTGCTACTGTTTATCCACTACCACAAGAATGACTGGGTAGAGTTCCAGTGTCCAATATATTGGACATCATGCTATGCGAAAACAGCCGTTAATTGTGAAATACAAAATTCACTTTTCGTCTCTGTAACGTAAACATAAATTACTGAAAAGCTCACAAAAATCTGTAAACTTTAATACACCTCGGAACTCAGGAGCACATATAAAGTTAACTAACTTTGGCTAATTAACTCAAACTAATTAGTCTAGGGCACATACTACAATTTGCGAATTGAAGCTGGCCATTTCGACAGCCATATTCACTTACGATAAATTCTGTTGATTACAGCAGTTTTGAGACGAGAGTTCCGAAAATTTGAAGCGAAAGCAGAATCATGATAAGTTTTCTGATGAATAAAAAGATTACAAGATTGTAATATGCAACAATTCACTGGTGTTGCAGTAACTTTTCTGTTCCATAACATTAAAAAAGCTTTTGTGATAAAGGTAAATGGAGTAACAGTGCATTCCTTACCGCCGGTTTGACTGGATTCATCTGAAAAGTAGTGCTAGTTTAAAAATTCGTAATAAGCGTATGTGCCTAGTGAAATCCCTAGCTTCAATTGTTATATGGCTATATGTGCGTTAATGTAATTAGTCGACTGGTAGATTAGTGAAAACGTGGTAATTTGTCTACAGCACTATTTTCTTCAATGTAAGTAATGCCCTATGCGAGTAATCCAGCTCGATAAGTCGATTTCTTCTACAGGCCACAAGCGATTCTCGAAAACTAATGTTAGCGTCAAGATAAAGCGCCCGCTATCACACGCAACGCTAGCCGGGTGGGGATAGCGTCGCGCTGCTTATCTCGGAGTCGCGGGTTGAATGCGGCTAGCGCCGGTCACAGAGTCATCCCTAGAGGGATCTAATAAAGTGAATGTGTCGGCTAGTTGATTCAACGTCTTGATCTAGGGAACAGCGCGAAAGGCGAGGACGCAAAATATGCACACGAGAGCCGCACGTAGCGCTAACAACTGAATTTACTGAGATGAAGGACGTACATGTAAATGCGCTATTTATTTTATTTTATTTATTTATTTATTTATGATACCCTCAGGGTCAACAGACATTACAGAGGGGACTGGTACAAAACATAAAAGAACAACAATATTTTAAGTACAAGAAGCAGCACAATGTTTCTAATTATGCGATAGTAGTTATGAAGAGGCAAAACACATGTTACAAAAAATACTATGTATATACAAAGAAGCAGTCCAGCTTTTCTAATTATACAATAATAGCTATAAAGAGGACGACAAAAATAAGATGTTACAGAGCATTGGTTAATGTGGTCACAAATTTTTCATGATCTGAAATTGTTACTACCAATTTGGGAAGGCAATTCCAATCCTTTGATGTGCGTGGTATGTAGGAATGTTTATATTTTACACAACGGAATGCCAACTGTATGAACATGATCCAAACGGTGCGAAACGTAATGGGGAGGAAATATTAGTAAATCACGCAGGTAGGGATGATGATACAGTTTATGAAAAAGGCTTAAGCGAAGCATCGCACGTCGAGGAGCAAGCGTAGGTAGATTAAGGTTAGCTTTCATTACCGCGATGCTCGCGATTCGACTGTAATTAGAGAGTATAAAACAGACCGAATTCGTTTGCAGCAGTTCAAGCGTATGTACCAAAATATTATAATGCGGATCCCAAACCGAAGCGGCATATTCTAACTTAGGGCGAATGAGTGTTTTATATAGCATTAATTTGAGAGACGAACGTGATTTTGCAAAGTTACGATGAAGATATCCGAGCATGCGATTGGCGTTGCAAACAACATGAGAGATGTGAGTATCCCACGTTAAACTGCTACTGATGTGAACTCCGAGGTACTTATATGAAGATACGCTGCCGAGTAGGGAATTGTTTAAGTGATAAGTTGGTAAACTAGTAATCTTTCTAGACAGTCGCATGAATTTGCATTCTTTAATGTTTAGTTCCATAAGCCATGTATTGCACCGCTCAAAAACTGCGTTAATGTCAGTTTGAAGAGCGGCGTCATTCGAACTTGTTATTTCTCGGAAAATTACGCCATCATCGGCAAACAAATGAACGTATGAGGAAACGCAGGATGGTAAATCGTTAATATAGATGAGGAAAAGAAGAGGACCGAGGACTGAGCCCTGCGGTACACCAGAATGGACTGTGCATTCTTCCAAATTTGCGTCGTTAGCTGAAACAAACTGAGAACGGTTAGCAAGAAAACTTTCAATCCAGATTAACATACAGCGATCGAGCTTAAGCAGTCGTAATTTATAGATGAGCAGTTTGTGACACTTTGTCACAGGCTTTAGCAAAGTCAAGGAAAATGCAGTCAGCCAAGGCCCTATTGTCAAGAATGGTGTTTAGTTTGTGTACAAAAAGTGTTAGTTAGGTTTCACACGAGTATGATTTGCGAGATCCATGTTGTGATAGTGCGAAAAATGAATTCGACTCCAAGAAAGTAGCAAGATGAGAAGCCAAGATATGCTCTAGTATCTTACAAGGTATACTTGTGAGCGAAATTGGTCTGTAGTTTCGAGGGGAATGCTTATTGCCTGATTTATGAATTGGAATACCTTCCCGTCTTTCCACTCGGATGGAAGGAAACCATCGTGCAATGATTGCTGCAAAATATTAGTTAAGATGATTGATGTGTAACAAACTGTGCTTTGAAGGAATTTCACAGTAATTTGATCACTACCCGGCGCGGAGGATGGTTTTAGTGACCTAATGATGCTTGCGACACCATCGTAGCTGATAATGAGAGGGAGCATTACATCAAGGTCATGTGGCCGTAGGTGTGGCGGAGTGGAATTGCTAGGTAACGAGAAATGTGTTGCGAAAACTCTATTTAGTACTCCGGTACACTGGTTGGCCGGTATAGCGTCACCATTAACGTCACTGAGCGCTATTATATTATTGTCTTTAAAATTAACCGTGTGCCAAATTGTTTAGGGTTAGTTTTAAGCATACGAGGTAATGTGCTGCTTAGGAAGTTATCTTTGGCGTCTTTTAGGGCCTGCGCGTATTCATCGGCACTCTCTTTGTAGGCTGACCAACGAACACAGGTACGGCTTAGTTTAGCCGATTTAAACAGGCGCTTTTTTTATTAGACAAGCATTTTAGCTGATGATTATACCACGGTTTTGTTAGATTAGAGGTGATCGTGTGAATAGGGATGTGCCTATCTGTTAATTCAATCACTTTATGAACAAAGATACTCCAGCTTGACTGAACATTAGGCATTCAAATTCACGCAAGTATTCATCAAGGAACACTGCGAGTTCATTATTAATTGAAAGAAAATTAGCCTTGTTAAAATTTCTTAATGTCTTGATCTTTTTAATCTGTTTAGGTCGCTCGAGGCAAACTTTAAATGAAAGTAGGCAATGATCGCTGATACCTGGCAAGCATGTTAGGTCGGTAATAAGATCGGGTCGGGTATTAAAAACAAGGTTAAGTGTATTGGAAAGAGATGTGGTTATTCTTGTTGGTTCCTTAACGATTTGGGTCAGCGAAAAGGTATTAAACAATTCTAAGAATTCTCGCGCCATAGAGGAGTTAGCATTCACTGTGGAAGGATCATTGTACCACATAATATTTGGAATATTAAAATCACCAAGCAAAAAAATTGGCACCGTGGTGTGACGAGAGCAAACACTATGAACGGCATCGTGCAAATCGCTCACAAATGTTGCAGTGAAATTCGGGGGGCAATAGAAGACACCCAAAATAATTTTTTGATGTGCTAGTTTAACGATTGCCCATACAATCTCCAAACTGGATACAATTTTAATGCAATATTAAGGCAGCCTTTTATTTATCGCCAGCAGTACACCGCCTCGTTGGCGTGTATCGCGGTCACAGCGGTAAACAGAAAAATCGCACGAGTACATAAATAATTCATGGTCCCCGATTTGTGGATGAAGCCATGTTTCGGTTAATGCGATAATGTCCGGCCAGCGCGTGTCGGTGGCTGATTCCAGTAAAACGCGTTTGTTGGTAATGCTTCGGATGTTAGTAAAAAGAAGTGAAGTATTCGATAGGTTGCGTTTGTTGACCCTGTCGCGTTCCTATCTCACTAAGTGAGCAGGGGACGTCGACTGCCCAGGCGCATGCTCTGTATTGTCTGCAGCTCTGCGTGTTCGTGACGACTCGTTTTCTTTGACACATGTACTTATCGGGTCGTAGACATATTGTTTCTTATTTATTATTAATTTTTTGTAACGCACTCGGTAGGCGGGTGCGCAGGTTGATATTTAGCAAACTGGAATAGCTTGGCCTCACTTCACGTGTGGCTGCACAAAAGTCTTCGCTAACGTTTATATTTTTCTCTTTCAGTATTGTTCTTGTTGAGAGAACTTTTTCTTTTAATTTGAAATCAGAAAATTTGACGATCATAGGGCGGCCTTTGTTTTGCGAATATGATCCTAAGCGATGTGCGCGCTCGATCGCGTTGTCCGACAGGGCGTAAAGCGCACCTGCTAAGATGGACCTTATCTTGGACTCGGATTGTTCCCACGATTCTTGAGAATCTGGAATGCCTCGAAGAATTATGTTTTTGCGCCGAGATCGGACCTCGTGCTCGTTCAGGTGGCATTCTAAATGGCCAAGATGGGCGTCAACCAACTTGACGGAGTCCTCTACGTGATCAACAGCGCGCTCTAGGAGCTCAATTCATTTAGTTTTTGTTTCAAGCTCACCAAGCCTCTTCTGGTTTGATGTAACTTGAGCTTCGATTTTCTTTTGGCTCGTCCTTATATCTTTAACATCAGTTGCCAACTCGTTCTGGACTTTAGCAGAATGAGCTGAGCGCGTATGACGGTCATTAATGGTGGGTAAATATGACTGTCATCAGGCACTGAATCCATATCGAGCAGGGCTTTTGTTCGCCTGTCAGGGCCCGGATTTGCTTCCACATCACCGGAACGAAGTAAAAAAAAAAACGTCGAAAAACAATCACAGGCAATGTTAGCAAGCACTTCGGGGCACGGAAGCAGGACCAAACAACGATTATCATTTTTCTTAGCGCACAAAGAATATGGCTTACAGACCTGTAAAAAGCAGAAGCGTGGAAATTGAAGCATACTGCTCCTGGCCGTGCCTCCGTGCCCACTGAAGAGACCACTGCACCGCCGTCCATTTATGTCTGCTCCTGGCTGTGACGTCATCGTGCAAGGGGACCATGCGTAGAAGGATGGGACGGTAGCGCTTGCATCTGGCCTTGATTTCGTTTGCGGCTGAAAGTCAGGCAGTCGGTGACTGCAGTTGCGGGACGGGAACGGCCTGCACGTGTGGAACATGGCGATGCTTGCACCGACGACGCTTGCAGAACCAGAAAAGAAGCCAGGTACGCCTGTAAAAGGCAGAAGCGTGGAAATTGAAGCATACTGCTCCTGGCCGTGCCTCGTCATCGTCAGTATAATAAAAAAAAACATAAAAGAATGTGAAGACACGGAGTGATCACCCTTACATGATGCATCGCGCGGTTGGAGAAAGCGGGTCTCACAACACATCAGCCGATAAATGGTGCCATTCCTTTGTCAGATAGTAAAATAGATGGCGCACTCACACAGTTTTCATTCAGCACTTCATTTCTGTAGGCCTCGATGATGTCGCGCGTCATTGTGGCTTCTGTTTGTGGCTGAAACGTCACATTTCTTTAATTTAGGGCGGCACCCACACTGCTTACACTGAAACATCTAAACGTAGAGAACTATGGCGCTAGTGTCTACGGGAACTGCAAATTGGGTGGACCAGCCAGCAAGGGAATCATACTTAGCACATAAATTTGCCTAAGCTTCAACCTTCTGTCCTTAAATGGTTTTCGTGAGCTTGAGAACTGATAATTTGCAAGAAACCACGGTGTTAAAAATAACTAAAGTGAAACGTAATTAAATTCTCCGACGGCAGGATTCAAACAGAGGACCTCTAGCAGAGAAGCGCGACATTGAAACCATTACGGCAGGCATACGCACGCTTTCAAAAACCGCCATGGAAGCCCCTAAAGAAATTCTCGCGTGCAATCCACGACGTTTAGAAGCTTGGCACGATTCAATTTGGCCTACTTTAAAAGGTATATTCGCAGCACTCCGTAGTGATTATGTATGCTCAAGAGCTTTATTGCCTTATGCATTTAGAAAATGTGAAACTGCTTTGGAATTTAGGTCAATTAAAGACACACAAGGGATAGTAAGCAAAGCGGCAAGAACTTCTGAAGCAATGATCAAGAAGATTAGACAAATACGCGTACTAGCGGCCCTCCCCGTGGTGTCAGAACGATCGCAGTGCCAGCGTTGCATCAAGTAGTTATTTTAGGAAAACTCACGTATGCGACTTATCCGCTGTGTCTGGTCGTCAACGAATGATATGCGACAACGCGAACGTGAGCCCTTAAGTAGATTCTGTGCTCAATCTTGGTGTACGGAGAATCGCTGATACGTGGCGGCGTGATTAAAGTAGGAGGTGATCACATTCATGTACAGCTCGTGTGCTCTCAGTTACTCGCCGTCGTATCTCGTACGGTTCGGCGCGTTAGAATTAACAGCGCTCGTCATGTCGTCTTCAATCCGCTTATGACTGTACGCAAATCTTGTACCGGAAATCACTGAAACATGGTGGTTGCATTAGGGTAAGAGGCGTCCAGCTTCATGAGCAACTCATATGCTTTCAGTTACTCCCTGTAGAACGTTTTGCAGTGCGATAACGTGTGCTGCGGAGGAACAGCACTCGCAGTATCCTGTTTCACCCGCTGACGATTGCTGGCATGTCTGTGGGTGCACGGACCTTTGCCAGATGACGACTATCCTTTTACTCGAAACATAATAGGCACCTATGCTATAGCAGGCGGCACGGAAAATCTCAGCCGAACGTGACGGTTTGATGAACATATGCTTTGAGAGAAGGTAGTGCTTAAGCTAACAGCCGGGAAAAGTGCGAGGAAACGCATGCAATGGTGGACGTGGGTACACGCTGCGAAGGCATGAGCGGCATTCTGAAACGATCACTTTGACGAGTTTACGCCACCTGACGCGTCGGCGGTCTACGGAAGACCACGCTACTGGCACACAGGGAGGGGGGAGAAGGGAAACCCGCGGATGAGGGTCGTGAACTGTACTTTCACCATACGTATATGCTATCTACCCGAGAGCCCCAGACTAAGTAGACTAGGTTACCTAGTGCAGCTTTTTCCAGGCGGTCCCTCCCAACTCTTGGGATAATGAAGTTTGGCTCGGATGGGCACACCTCACTGCATGATAATTTTGTCACTTTCCGAATTTTCTGCACAACGGATATAGAACAAGCCATCAGAAACGTAGAGCAGTCGTGGAAACTAGCGGACTTGAAACTGCTCAAGTGGGAAAGAAAATAATAATTTTACTTTATTCTTTGCACCTAATGCACCTTTGCACCTATTGCACCTCTTTTACTAGGTTGAGCGTATTTCGAATGCCTTCAGGGCACACAACAATGTCCTGCTGCTCACCGCCATCGCACAAATCCGGTGCCCTTAGTTTCGGAGGTTCCACTAATCCTCTGCATTTTACTGCTTTACTTTTCGTTACCACATAAAAAGATGACACTAGCTACCTTACGTTGCATACTTCTGTTTGTAATTTCTTTTCACTAGTACTGTGGTAAGTAGTAAAGACGTAAGAGCAGCTGAAAGCACTATCATCAGCTTCATTGTCTATACTATATATAAATTATTCCTATGGAGGCCTCAACATTTTTTGACTGTACCAAAATAAGAATGACGATAAACACCAAACGCAAGCATGACGCAAACTTAATCGAACACACTCAAAGAATCCATTCCTCAAGGCTGGTCAACGGCTTCCCACAGACCTATCCCGGAATAGTGGCATCCCCAAGAAACTGGTGGCAGCAACTGTCACCGCCTGTTTTACACCTTTGCCCAAGCTCTGCGCGACACAGGAGGCAAGCTCATGTATGCTTCATCGAGTGGCCGTGACGGAAAAAGTACAATGAATGCAGAGGAAATACAAGAGTAATTAGTTTTACATTATGTTATAAATGCTTACAGCAGCAGCACTATTATATGAATCTTCAAAACTAATAGCAGGAACAGAGCATGCTGTAGTGAATATGATTGCAGTGTGAGTACAGTCAAAATGAATTCACCATAATCGCCCTGAGGCGTCTGCGATGTTTAACATGCCATGCTCGCTCACTTTTCTCGTGAACCCATGCTGCAAATCCATCGGCTATAGACAAGGCCAGATAGGAAGCCCAATTCTAGTCCCGGTTGTCCACAGTGGTGCCTCCTTGCCAAGCAATGTCCAGGTGATACCAAGTGTGGTTGTGGGTGGGACCCAGACCAGCACATCAAAGTGTCTGTAGATGTTGCTGGACACACTGCTGACACGTCTGTCGCTCTTATGCTCGGAATCCCATCTGCTTGCACCTCTCATGCAGCTAAGCGCTTTTTCAAATGGTCATCTGTCTCTGTTTGGTACCATAACATTTACTGGCCTTCTCTTTGGCTTGACACCTTGGTTGGTGAACAGCTTCTCGAACATGTTACAGAAGTATGCATGCTTGCCTGGGCCAAGTAGTCACAGGGGACCTGGATCATGAGTATAACACCTAATAAGAATGAATTGGAGTGCCTAGTTCAGTTTCTCGTTATGCTAGAAAACTACACAATCAGTGCTTTCTACTGGCACTAAGCACAAGGGCTGAATTTTCGTGGATAACAAAGAATCTTGAAAACAAACAGGACAGTGCAATGCTTGGTGGATTAGACTATGTCAGGTTTAGCATTAGGAGACAAGAACTGTACAGTACTTATTGGACAGGAAATGAGTGTAGCCAATATACTGGCTGAGAGTAACTGACGTGGAGCTGGATAGGTCATGCAAAGGAAAGAGCAGATAATCGGCACTCTTAATTTAGGAATCTCTGCCAAGGGGAGGGAAACATGGTGAAGGGCAGCAGATGCCATAGTAGCATGGTACTGTAAAGAATTCTGCAGGCGTAGTATGGAGTCGGTTTACACAAGGCAAGATAGCTATAGAGATAAATGTTACCTTGAAAGCTTCTCGTACAAGAGAACCGAGCCCACTGTTTCTACAAAAATTACGAGTAATGTGGGTATTCAAGGTAAGCGAAATTTATTACAGCTCTGCTGTTTCTCATTTGTTTGAATGTGTTTTTGATTGTAAAGTACCTTGCACCATCAGCTTCCTGCACATAATCCTCTTTCATTATTTCCAGTTTTTTAATCCGACACTTTCTTTGCCGCTTCCCCAGGACATGTCATTTGTCGTCGTTTTCTTGCCATATATAGTTGTGACTGCTTGGGTCACTGGGTATGTACACAAGTAGACAACCTACTGCTGATTATTGTATGGCGTAATAGACAACATCAGAACAGGGTATGTGCAACTGGGTATGTGCTCATTCTTTGCTAATCCCCCAGAATGGGTACGCTAGTGAGACGCACGGGGTATAACTGCATTTTGATATTTATTTATGTGTCTAGGCATACACTCATCACTACTGGACCTTCTACACATGCTCATTCACGTTGCCTAGCTGCAGACCTGCTCGAGATTACCTGCCGCGTGTTTGAGCAGATGCAGGAATTAGGAATCGTGTATCCATTTTCCAGCCCATAATTAAGTCCATTGCACATGGTACTTAAGATGACTCCAGGTGACTTGAATGAGACCTACCAATGTTTGATGCTAGCGGCCCCGACTGCGAGACAGTGTCACACATTGAAGGCTTCGGAGCATCACTAAACGAAGCTGCTATCTTCTACAAAACAAGCTGCTATCTTCTACAAAACCTCTCTTCTCATCCTCTCAACATTTTTTCCTTGAAGCATCACACATCACCGTCATCTATGACCCACAGAGTTAACAGCTACAGCCAGTGGTACTGTGCTCATGTGGTTTGCTACAGCTGCAACCTCACCAACTCGGACAAGCTTCGTGGTATTTAGATTTCAACACTGTGTTGGATCTGCATTTTTGATCGCGATAACCCTTGCAGTGCATTAAAAAGAGGGTGTATGAAGAAAGGCACCTGATCGTATATATTTAACACAAATCCTTGTTTTTTGTTTATGTGAGGCTGTGCATTTTCTTAACAATAAAATTTTGTTTGCAGACAGTGCAGCGATAAGTTTATTCAGGTTGTTTTTTCCTTGCCATAATTTAATAATTACAAACTTTAGGAGCTGTAGGTTATGCTAACTTAAGACTCCGCTGTTTTTAGCTACATCTAGTAACTTATTGCTTGGTAAATTTTCTAGTTGAGCATCGTGTGGTGTAGTGGAATGGAGCTCACTTGAGAGGCATGACATGATCCATGCTTAAAAAACGAACTGTTTGAGGAATTCTGGGAGTAATAGTGGAACAGGCAACTCTAACTGAGTGAGCACTGCTTTCGTCACAAAATCTCGCCATTACCTAGGCGTATGCTGTTATGCAGCGTTATGTATAGCTTGTAATGCGTATAAAAGAAACAAAATTGGAGTTGTGGAGTTTAAAGCCCTATGGCTACAGCCGCTTGTTATACCTTTGACATGAGAAAATTTAAGAGGACGCAAGCAGGCATGCGTGAATAAGAGCCCTGTTAAGGTCTTGCTAGGACCCATGTGGCGTGCATAACCAAGCAGCACATGAGTCGCTTGAGTGTCATCTAGTACTATTATTTTCACTGTAAAGCGACCAATATCAGTAAGTCTGATCAACCTTCATTAATATGCTAGCAATATATAAGCACTTAAGGTGCGTCTCTTTTGAGTGTTTGAAGCACTTCTTGCTAATCAACTCTTGAGGCGTTTACTTTGTCTTTCTGTGATGTAAGATTAGATTGAGATTCCTAATAAAACTGCTAACGTGAAAGTGTGGGCTGGTATATTGGTCATGCCATTCTAAAACTGTTAAGTCGGACACTGTCAAAGCATTTGGCACTGTTAGTGAGCTTCACTTCACTACAGATATGTATTATTATGAGACCATTCACCATGTGAAAGTAACAATTCCGGCAAGTAGAGAGCTCTAGAGCACCTGGTATTACAGCAAAGCGGGCGGTGCAGTATCTTCAAGGCAACAGGAACATCGAAACTGGAACTTGGGCGCACTTACGACCCGGCCGTCACCGCAACACACTGTGTGCTTCAGCGCATTACACAAATATGTTGCGGTGAAGTTATTGTGGGCGCATATACACACAAGTTACTTCATCCCAACTTTGTACAGAACCCCACGTCCCATTGGTAGACCTAAATGTGCTAAAAACAAACAGAGATGCAGCTGAACATCACAGGGCGCGGTATTAAGCTCCATCTCACTGTGCTTATAGCGCCCTTAGTACCAAAACTTCTAAAGCATCTACTCTGCGTTTTAGCTCGTGATATTCTGGCAGAGCCTGTGATGTCACTAGAGCTCTTTAAGGTCCACAGTACTACGGTAAAATTGTAAAGTCCACGATGAAGGCAAATCACACGAAATCACGGACAGTGCACTAACGCTGAACTCGATTGAAAGCGTACGCTGCCTCATTTCAAGGACGCGTCAATAGCTGTGAGCAAACACCACCTTAAGTGGTGTTTGCTATATATATATATATATATATATATATATATATATATATATATATATATATATATATATATATATATATATATATATATATATATATATATATATAGATATATGTACTGGATCGCAATATCGTGCCTGGAAGTCAACCAGTGCGCATGTGCAACACGCCTCCTACTTATCGCAGCGCTCCTTATATACCCGGCTGCGTTTCAGAGTAAAGTGCTTTTTGTTACCTGCTACTCGACTGGCCTACTATATATATATGTATGTATGTATGTATATATATGTATGTATGTGTGTGTATATATATATATATATATATATATATATATACATGCACACACATACATACATTCTGCGAGCGGATGCGTGTTATCGTCTCTGTAAATATCAATGTCTTGCCGAGTGCCAGCTATATGGTCTGTACCTTCAATTGCAGCTGCTGCAGTGGAGATCCGAGGCGGCACCGACGAAGACGGGGTCTTTAATCACTTCGACAGCCAGGAGCTGTTGACGAGCGTCTTCAAAGGCAGCCTCGAACCCCTTCCCGCCGGCTCCGAACACGAAGTGGCCATCAGCCTGCCGCGTCACTGGGGGCCGGCGCCCCGTGATGACGATAGCTTCTACCTGACGGCGTACTTGGCTGCGCTCGTTGTTAATGCTGATGGGCTGAAGTCGGAAAGGTCCCGCGTCCTTGAATTGGTGTACGAAATCGACAACATTACCGCCCAATTACCCTCTGCATTAGCTGACGCCCTCACGCCGGCAAAGCCTTCCGCGAAGGTCAGCCCAGCGACAACCACTACAAGGGCGGCCAGGACCGAGCCACCTCTCGATCCGGCGACAACCCCCACTGCAGAGGTTCATCGTGAAGGCCAGACATCCGTCTTCGGTTGGATCTTGCTGGTGGCAGTGGCCGGAGTCGTCATTATGGCAGTCATTATTAGGCTGCTGCTCAAGATCAAATCGGACTACAGTGATGAAACTAACACCAACACAAGGGAGAGGACAAGGGAAACCATGCCAATGTAGTGCCGCACGTGGCAATTCAGGGCAAAATAAATCGTAAGGCAAGCTTGGGCATGCGAGAAGTTATCTATGACATTATTATTGCGAAAGCTTTAGATGGTTCAAAGGTGGAAGAATTCGATGTCCAGCGTTATGGCACCCAACCTCATAGGGCGTCGAATCTACGACCTTTGGTATTAATTAGGGCGAATCATGCCATCAATTTCTTTATATGAAAGCGTGAAGCCGAGGCGAAGAAGCCTCAGCACGATCTGTGGTGTTAATTAAGGGGAACTAATTAAGACAGAGGTAATTAAGGCACTCGAGCCTTAGGTGGGAGTCGAACCCACTTGGACATGTGGGCGAATCGGACGAACCTCCAAATTGGATTACGATCGACATCGTGAGGATCGAAAGTTCAACACTCTACGTTTGCTGTCAATTAAGGCGAAGTGAATTAAGGCACAGTTGATTAATGCACTCAAACCCACGAGCTCTGGTGGGAGAAAACAATAGGAAGTAACAACGCATTTGAATAAAAATGTCAAGTAATGTAATAAATGTCTCCTTTCGCCTTCATCTTCTTTAGGGTAGGCTAAAGTAACTGTCAACTTTTATTTGGCTAGGAGGTGTAAGTTCCTTTTACAACCTCCCGATCAACTTTTTGTTACCTTAGGTTTTTGTTATTCATTTCAACCAATTTTCTCACACACGGTAATGGCATTTCTATTGTTGCGCTTTTGCAACACATACGAGAAGCTAATGATTATTTTACTGGACGACGCCAACCAGGGGTTATTTATTGCCACTTGTGACGTGACTGTCTGACTATCAAAACAAACGCAGTAGTGCAGCAGTTGGCGCACAGTGGTAGCACATACTCTTCCTCCTGAGCAAGTCGCGAGCACCAAAACTTACGTGACAACTTGTATGTGTGATAACACATGGCCGGATTAGTCATTCTGATTACTTCATCGCACATGGCGAAAGCAGCATTCCAGGTTTTCCATACGAAAATCGCTTGATACAGGTGAAGCACCATGGATTTTGAGATTGTTATCCTGTACTAAGCCATGAAAAAAATCGCGTCGTCTATAAAAGATTTATTTACCGTTTAATAGGGCAGATTTTAGGGAAAATGATACGTTAAAGACTGGTTTCTGACGTGGTGAGTGAGAGGATGGGTACCTTTAGACTTCTGCCTGTGTGACGTTTTCAAATACGCTGGAATTACGAAAACGCATGTCCCCAAATAATTGAAGGCTAAACAGGGAAAGAGAAAAACTAATCGGAGAACCTGTCAATGAAGTCTATTCAGCACGACTAAAGATGAAGATGCACCTTTGTATTAGTCCAGCTAACTTAAACATGGGAAAGCAACTATTGCAATTTGAATTTTTCTTGCCTTTCACTATTTCTTTTTTTCGGTGCAGTGTTCATTCTGCCTAACGTCAGCTTTTACAGCGAAGCTTCATATAGCTACCCTCCGGCGGTGGTTGATGTCCGTCCGTCTACGCGTCGCGTCGAGACGAAACAATGTTTCGTCTCCAGATTCTCGCAAATACTCTGCGACTCTCCTTCTAACGTGGTTACCTTGGGAAAAAAATCATACTTAAATTGGCTACCAAGACGACTCTATCATTACGGCGGGTTTCATTCACTTGTCGTATTAAGTTCACAATATAGTTGTAAACGTTACAGAATTCCCGTCTGCTGTCAATACTTGGCCGTCTACGGAGCGAGTATGGTTACACAAAACGGCTGTAACTCTTGCTTTATTAAAACTATCCTGACGCGAATTATATGAAAATTAACTCCTAAGTCGACTCTAGCATCACGCTGACTTTCATGTACGTTTCTTAATTACGTGGTTCACAGTGAAGCTGTGAACCACGTTCCCTAAAATTCCCGTCTGCCATGCGGCGGTACTTGCACACGTCACTACTTCATAAAAGAATAAGAATAAATCACTACACAGTCAAAAGATGTATTCTTTGTCTGTGTCCGTCAATAATAATATTAATAAAAAATAACGATAATGCGTATACATACAGAGATGCGTTGATTGAGGTAAAACACACCACAGCTTCGCTGCTCCTCCTCCTTCACAGTGGAAGGGCTGGTGAATTTTGCTATCAATAGTGAAACTGTACATCCAGGAGGTCGGTAGACATTGGCTTGCTTAAAGCCAAAATCATTATCAGTTGCGCTGCTGGATAGGTATATCTTTGCACATGCATAAATAGAGAGGGTGCCGCGTGCCATGGACAAAGCGAACAATCCCGGTGAGCTGTACGAACCGATACATACTTTCTCCAAGAGCGCCGTTCCTTTGTGTAACCTATTAGTGGCTACATATTAAGTAAGCAAAGGATGTCACTCAAGTATACTTTATGCTTCTCACGAGAACCATGCGGTTCCAAAGCTGTACGTAGAACATCAACCCCATTCAGGATGGCTTTTGGAAGGGGATTATACAATGGGTTGTTGGCCTCCACACGACACGCCGTACTTGCACCCTCTTTTCAAGAAAGGTGGTCACCTCTACAGACTCCGAGATGCACAACGAGTCATCCTTTGGCGATAGCACAGTTCTTGAGTACCTTTCGTCTGGTCAGGGTAATCGCCCGTTACGCTATGTGAGTGTTGGATATGCCAACCACCGTGGATGCATCGCGGTGCTGAGGCAGATAGAAGGACGGCAAGCCTAGATCTGGAAGGCGGTGACTGCAAAGCCATCTAGGATCTAGGCTTGCCGTCATTCCTTATGTACACAGTGTTTCCGTTACCATTATGAAAATTTCGGCCAAGGCCGGAGTGAGGGTGGTGTGCAATGCCCCTAATAAACTGAGCGGGTTTTGCAAGAGAGTCAATAGGGAGGATACTGTCGCGCGCAAAAGCTGCTGTAAGAATCATGTTCAGGGCTTTGCTAACTGTACAACGCAAGCCGTCCATAATATCCCGCTTGATTGTAAACGTTGCTATATCGGGCAAACGGGGAGGTGCATTAATGATCGCCTGGGCGAGCATGCCGCTTCACAAAAAGGAAAACCGTACAGTCATCCAGCTGCGCACTGTAAGACGTGTGGTTGCACCCCGATCTTTAACAAGTGCGAAATAATCGGCAGATATAGTGAAAAGCGTGGGCGGGAAATCTTTGAAGCATACCATATATTCAGAAGTGGCGAAGCGTGTGTCAGCTCTGCGTCCCTCTCGCTCTCAACAAAAGAAATTTATTATCTTCGTGGCTGACACTTATCCTTCTTTTCCTTCTTTTTCTATTCTTTATGTCATCTTCATGATGTATTTATATGCTGCTTCTGTAAATAAACCATTTGGTTGCTAGTCAGCGCTCTGTCCTGTTTACTCGCTCGTCCTGTGTGGCGCTGTTTCTGTTTTTATTGTAAAAATGAACCAGCCAGCCCCATTGAACAAACTGCTAATGCATATTACTGCCGTCCAAAAAATTGATGTCTGCCTAACCAGAATGCGTGTCAAGATCTCAAGTATTTCTAGGATCACGAACAAGAGCGTTTGTTGGCTTTTTCATCTATGCTAGAAGTGGTCACATTGTTATCGAAGTTATCACACTGTTAGTGATCGTGTTACCGTGAGCCAGCTCCCCTCCCCCTGTTTCCCGTTGCTCGCGCGGGAAGGCGGCACTAGTGAAGCCACCATCTTTCTCTTCTCACCCTGGCACACTTTCACTCGCACCTGAAGCGCAAAGTTCGTTCACCGCGGTAGTATCTTTTCGCACTTGGATTTTATACAGAACATGATGCGGCTCCACTTCGGCCGTCGAGCCGCGGGCGATGTGAAAGCTGCGTTGGCAGCAGTGTTGCGGAATGGGCGCCCCCATGCTGTTACAAATCCATTCCGGGGAATTAGAACGTGCCGCATTTCCATTCCTTTAAATTCATCGGAATTAAATCACTTAGCCAATTCCAACTCCGGGAGTGGCCGCGCAGTTCAGTTCTATTGCTGTAATTCCTCAACGTAGGAAAGGCATCTGGTTAGTTTGATCGATTTACCGATGAACGCACGATAAAGCTGATGTTATCACACCTGTTAAGAACTAGAAAAATACGCAAAGCACGTTACCAAGGCCGAATGATAGTAGCTTGGTTACATATATCGTGCAGTACAATTGCCCTACTAATTCCCATAGGGGGCAGTTCTCACGGTACATATAGTATTTACGTGGTCGGCATGTCTTCACAGCTTGTGATGTTTTAATATTGTTTAAGCCTAAATGTGTTAATAGTGCTAACATGACGGCAGAGCGAATTTTTTCTTAGATGTCCTCGTGGTTTTTAAATGGTGCATTAAAGGTAGCAAGCAGTGCAAGGTGCAAAGAGAAGCTTTATTTTGGTTTTAGTCATCGAAATTTTCCAACAAAATGTAATGAGCTCAACGGGCGCTTCCCTGTTTAGTTTTGAAAACCCGAAGTGTAAATGATGGCTGCTTCAACGGTTAGTTCTAAAAAAAAGTGAGATAAAACAGCTGCTTTTTACATGCTTGTGGCGCATCACAAACATGAGCTGCTCAAAAGAGGTGCTTGACAGCCGTTTTCACTTAAATGTCACTATCAGGGATGCCGTAGAAAACACGCGTTCCCCGTCAGCTGACGTCTATATCACAGTGGAAAGTACCCTTGCGACGCGGGAAAGCAAGCGAAAGCGGCTAGCGTTTGCTTTCCAAAAGGTCAAGGGCTTAACCGCATCTGCGCAAGTTCCCTCTGTAAGGTAAAGAGAAATTTCCCCTTAAAATGATGCAGGCATATTGTCTTGGTGGACATTTTCATTATGCCTGATGTTTTCAAACGCCAGTATGCTTGTCCCCGCTTCAGAGTCTGCATTCGGTACAGTGCTAGCGCTGTACTGTCGTAACAGAAGAGGCCCCCTCTCCAGCAGAGCATAACGCATCAGCTCGGCTATTGAAGCTGCACACCAAGAAAACTTAAAGCGTGTGTCTAGAAAGGCACCCATAAAAAAAATACACGGTCGGTCCACGTGCTTGCCAACCGCTTCTCCAGGCTACGCTGTATGCCTTGAGCCGCCTCTTTGCAAAGAAGTGTGCCTTTGCTTAAGATTTCCGTAAGGGAAACTTCGATATCTCGCAACACGGCGAGCAAGAGTTCGGTGTCTCCTGCAGCAACTCCGTGGCTTCCTGTACATAGCAGAGAAGATCAATCAAGTCTGTCGCCAACCTCAGTTCATATTGTCACGAGTATAAAACTATTTACACGTTGTATATACACAGCGTATATACACAGCTGCCGAGAATCCCGAGAGGCTCTGGCCACTTCGTCCTCATCACCGTCGACGACCTTGTTCTCTTTTCCCACCGTAACACGACCCCCGACAGAAAAATCACCGTCCCGGTGCTTCAGACGGGGCCGTCGGTACGGGCATAGTAAGGTTTAAGCCGAGAGACGTGTACGGCGTCAGGTGATGTGGAGCCGGGTGGCATGTCAGAGTTCACAGGAATTATCTCGCAAGTGACATTGGTCACTTGACGTAGAACACGGTAAGGGCCTTAGTAGCATGGAAGAAGTTTTTCGGAGAGCCCCACTCGGCGGCAAGGGAAGCAAAGTAGCACGAGAGGGCCTGGTCAAAAATATGTGTCACGATGGCGGCGATTGTAAGCGTGCCGTTGAGATTCCTGCGATGCCAACAGACGAGTACGGGCAAGCTGGCGCGCATGGTCAGCATGAGCGATGGCGATGCGGGCATATTCGGTCCTCGAATCCTCTATCGATGGGAGTGAGGTGTCCATCGGTAGGACAGGGTCACGGCCGACGAGTAAGTAAAAGGGGGAATACCCAGCGGTTTCGTGGCGTGATGAATTATAGGCCAACGTGACATAAGGGAGAGCCACATCCCAGTCCTTGTGGTAGGGTGAAACGTATTTCGGGAGCATGTCTATAATGGTCCGATTAAGTCACTTAGTAAAGCTGTTAGTCAGGAGATGATAGGAGGAAGCCAGCTTGTTGCTTGGTAGAACATGAGCGTAGTATATTGGCGATGACTTGGGAGAGAAAAGTGCGGCCGCGGTCAGTAAGGAGCTGTCGTGAGGCGCCATGTACTAAAATGATATCGCGGAGGAGGAAATCTGCGACTTCAGTTGCGAAGCTCGTGGGAAGTGCTCGAGTGATGGCATAGCGCGTCGCGTAATCAGTAGCGACAGCGATCCACCTGTTGCCAGGGCTAGACTCGGAAAGGGCCAAGGAGATCGAAACCCTCGCGAAAGAAAGGCTCAGGTGGAATGTCGATCGGTTGTAAGTACCCGGCAGGAAGTGTTGCTGGCTTTTTGCGATGTTGACAGGGCTTGTAAGCAGATGCATAGCGTCGTACGGAGCGAGCGAGGCCAAGCCAGTAGAAGCGGTGGCGCACGCGGTCGTAAGTGCGAGCAAATCCAAGGTGTCCGGCAGTTGGGGCGTCATGAAGCTCCTGAAGCACGGTGGAGCGGAGGTGTTGAGGAACCACAAGGAGAAGGGGAGGACCGTCAGGATGAACACTGCGTCGGTACAATATTGGTACAATACGATAGGACAATTTTCCGTCGTTGAGGACGAAGCACCATAATTATGGATCAGTAGGACCAGATTCCATTCGGTGAATCAGGGTCCTCAATGTAGCGTCACGGCGTTGCTCGTTGGCCATGTCCAAAAGCTGGAAAACGGAAATAACACTTGCGGAAGCGTCCATGTCGGTGTTGGCGGGCGTGTGTACAGGGTAGCGGGACAAGCAGTCGGCGAACTTGTATAGGCGACCAGACCTATATACCACCGAATAGGAATACTCCTGCAGCCGCGGAGCCCATCGTCCAAGCCTCCCTGTGGGATCTTTTAAGGACGAAATCCAACAGAGGGCGTGGTGGTCCGCTACAATAGAAAAGGGCCTGCCGTGTAAATAGGGGCGGAATTTCGCCACTGCCCACACAACGGCCAAACATTCGCGCTTGGTAATAGGGTAGTTCCTCTCCGCAGGTGACAAAAGACGGCTAGCGTAGGCGATGACACGTTCATGGCCATGTTGAACTTGTGCCAAGACGGCAGCGATTCCGTGGCCACTGACATCGGTGCGCACCTCTGTAGGGGCTGAAGTAGCGAAGTGTCCTAAAATCGGTGGATTTGTGAGCATGATGGTAAAGCGAGAAAAGGCGGTGGTCTGAAAGGGTCTCGATGAAAACGGCACACTTTTCTTCAGGAGATCTGTGAGGGGGCGGGCTATGGTGGCAAAATCTTTAACAAAGCGGCGGAAGTAAGAGCAAAGGCCCACGAAACTTCGGACATCTTTTGCGGACCGTGGAACAGGGAACTCTATCACGGCGCGAATTTTCTCTGGGTCCGGTCGGATGCCAGTCGCATTGACATGTCCAAGAACAGTAATCTCACGGTGGCCGAAGTTACATTTCTTGAAGTTGACTTGTAGACCGGCCTTGCGAAAAACGGCAAGTACAGCTGAAAGGTGCTCAATGTGGGTGCTGAAGGAGGGCGAGAACACAATAACATCATCTAGGTAGCACAGACAAGTCGACCACTTGAATCCTTGGAGTAATGAGTCCATCATACGCTCAAAGGTAGCCGGAGCGTTACATAGCCCAAAAGGCTTAACTTTGAAGTGGTAAAGACCATCAGGTGGTATAAAGGCGGTCTTTTCACGATCGAAATCATCGACAGCGATTTGCCAATATCCGGAACGCAGGTCGATAGACGAAAAATACTGTGCCCCATATAGGCAATCAAGGGCGTCATCAATACGAGGTAGCGGGTAGACGTCCTTCTTCGTGATGCGGTTGAGGTGGCGGTAATCGACGCAGAATATCCACGAGCCGTCCTTCTTTTTGACGAGCACGACAGGGGACGTCTAGGAACTTGACGATGGCTCAATGATGTCTTTCGCAAGCATCTTGTCTACTTCCGTTTTGATGACGTGACGCTCCGAAGCTGAGACTCGGTAGAGTCGCCGATGAATGGGTGGATTATCGCCCGTATGTATACGATGTTTAACAAGTGACGTCCAGCCTAAAGGTCGATTGTTCAAGTCGAATATATCCTTGTAGGAAAGCAATAGATTGCAGAGCTGTTCAGTTCTCCGCAGGAGTGAGATTCAGGGCAATCATTTTCCTAATGTCGTTGTCAGTACATTTGTCAGACCGGAAAGGCTCACAAGAAGCGTCGCCGGCAAAAGTCTCAACACAACTAGCTTTTAAAGCAGTTATTGTAGCCAGGGTGATATCTTTAGGCAGAATTTGCTTAGCGAGCTCGAAATTCACCACAGGGAGATACGTGCAATTGTCTGTGACCCTCAGGATTGTATGCGGGACAGTAACGTTGTGGGTGAGAACGATGGCAGTTATGGGAGCGGAGATGTAATCACCATCGGGCACTGGCATTAAAGGCGACGTTTAGATGTATGTCAACACCTGTGGTGGAACGTCAACAAAATCAGTCGGTCTTAGGCGAATTTCATGTGGTGTCGCAGGAACGTCCACTAGAGGCAGGTCAAGACGCACAGTACTTGAGGAACAGTCGATGAGCGCTGAATGGCCAGAGAGGAAGTCTAGGCCGAGTATGAGGTCATGGGGGCATTGGTCAAGAACAGTGAAAAGGACGACAGTATGGCGGCCGGAAATGCTCACACGTGCAGTACACATTCCGACCACGGTCACCGTGCTAGCCTCGGCGATTCGTACGAACCGAGTAACGGCAGGCGTAATAATTTTCTTTAAATGGCGGCGTATGATGATGTGTTTTGTTTTATGGCGCGAGGGCCAGGTATGGCCAAAGAGCGCCAAGCCAATGATAATGAAATCAAAGTGAAATGTTAAATTACAAGCAATGAATGTTACTGGGCTGTAGAGGGGCCTAAAAGACGGTCACTGCAAAATGCGTAATAGCTACATGTAATAAAACTATGACTAATTATGAAGCGTGGCAAGGACGCGAACGAAGCATTGTAAAAGAAATACATCGTGGTAAAACTGGTCATCTCGATAAAAAAATTGAAAAAGCACTATTGCCCTAACAGTGTCCTTAAAGCGCAAGGACCTGAAGGTGTGTGCTGCCCAGAACTACTATCATAGCAGCATCCTCTTGGAAGAGGATGTGCTACAATACTATGGGGCTATTAACATGCAGAACCCCATCATTGAAGAAACCGAGGACACCTGTGGTGGTAAAAAGGGGTTCCTTACCAAGAAACATACCAGGATGGAGAGGGATACAATACCGGTATTCCAGAGGAAAATGTTTCCTTCTTTCTCTTTCGGCTTCCCGACACTCCACGAGGACGTGGAGGACGGTGAGTCTTTCACCACATATACCACAGGTAGGAGGTTCGTTGCCAGTAAGCAGAAAATTGTGAGTGCCATATGTGTGTCCTATTCGGTGTCTGCAGAATTGGACATCGGTCCTTCTTGCTTTTGTAACGAGGGGCCAGAAACCTATCCTTGGCTTAATCAAATGGAGCTTATTATTTGTTTCATTGTCCTATATGCGTTGCCAGCAACTTCACAGTTTCGTTCGCAAAAAAGGCTTGAGGTCTGTGGCAGGAATAGCAGTTGTAGTATTACCAGCTTGAGGTGAAAATGATGCGGCCATTTGGTCGGCCAGCACATTACCTTCAATGCATCTATGACCAGGGACCCAGCATATTGTCACATGTCTACGAGACGAATAAATATTGCACAAGAGACAGTAAAGTTCAATGAAAACATTATTTTTGTGTTTTCTTTGGGACAATAATGCTTTTACAACACTTAACGAGCCCGTGAATATTATCGCTTTCTCTAGCTTTAATTTGTTTATGTGTTTCACCGCAGACAGTACTGCGTACGCTTCTGCAGTAAAGATGTTGTATGGGGGTTCAGTATACCTGCTTCAGAGAAAGAGGGTCCAACAGCCGCGTAAGACACACCGACATGCGATTTCGACGCATCGGTGTAGAATTCCGGACAACAGTACTTCAATTGAAAGTCATGGAAATGCAGTCATATTTCGAGTTCTGGTGCGTATTTTGTAAATCTTACAAAAGACATATCACGTTCTATCACTTGCCAGTACCAAGGCGGTAGCTGCTTCGCTGGAGGCATCAAGCGGTGTTCGAAGAGTGGATCATCCATTTCCACGCTAAGCTCCCTCAAACGAAGTGAGAAAGGCTGCCTCACAGAGGGTCGATTACGGAAGAGTGCAGTACATGTCGAATCGTTAATAGTTTCACAACACGGATGTTCAGGATTAGAGTGCACTTTAAGAAAATATGTGAAGCTAGTGTAAGATCTCTGCAGATCGAGTGGCCGCTCTTTCGATTCTACATACAAGCTTTGAATGGGGCTAGTTCTGAATGCGCCTGTGGCCAGACGGATACCCAGGAGGTGGACGGGATCCAGCATCTTTAGTGCACTCGGGGTGGCAGAGTTGTACACTATGGCGCCATAGTCTAACCGTGATTGAATGAGACCTTTCCAAACATTCATTATAGACTTCCTGTCGCTGCCCCATGTTGTGTGTGATAGTATCTTTAGTAAGTTCATAGTTTTTCGACATTTAGTTTTGAGATATTTTATGTGCGAGATGAAAGTAAGCTTAGAGTGAAGTATTACACCCAGAAATTTCTGTTCTTTGTTGACAGGTCCACCCAGTTCCATGCACGGGTCTGGAACCAGGCCTCTCTTTCTTGTAAAGAGAACACATTAACTTTTGTGCGGTTTGACTTTAAATCCATTTTCGTCTGCCCACTTAGGTATCTTGTTCAAACTCTGCTGTACTTGTCTTTCGCACACTGCAAGGTTACAGGATTTAAAACCTATTTGTATGTCATATACGTAGACAGAATAATATATAGCTGGTGGTAATGAAGCGCGGAGTGTGTTCGCCTTAACTATAAAAAGCGTGCAGCTGAGCACACCTCCCTGGGGTACACCAGTCTCCTGTATAAATGCACGTGAGAGTACATTCCCGACTTTCACGCGGAAGGTACGGTTGGACAGGTAATTTTCTATCAGTTTTAGCATGTTGCCACGTATGCCCATTCTCGACAACTCTCGCAAGATCCCGTACCGCCACGTTGTGTCGTACGCCTTCTCCATATCTAGAAATATCGATAGGAAAATCAGTTTGTGAACGAAAGCGCCACTAATATATCCTTGAATACGTACAAGATGATCGGTTGTGGACCGCCTTCTCTTAAGCCACGCTGATAGGGATCTAGCATTTTGCTCAGTTCAAGTAAGTGAATGAGTCGCCGAATAATCATTTTTTCAAATACCTTACAAAGGCAACTTGTGAGGGCTATCGGGCGGTAGCTTGCCACTGACGAAGGATCTTTGCCTTGTTTCAAAACAGGGACCGCAATGGCTTCCCTCCATGCAGTTGGAACGTATCCTGCAGCCCAAATGGTGTTGAAAAGTGCCAGGAGTCTAACTTGGGTGTCGTGTAAGTTTTTGATCATTTCATAGATGATTTTGTCAGATCCCGGTGCGGAGCTCTTGCATGCGCTCAAGGCAGCTCTCAACTCGACAATACTAAAAGGACGGTTGTAAGGCTCATTCTCTCGACTTTTTCTTGTGAACGGCTTACGTTCTTCTAGTTGTTTATATTTGAGAAAAGATTGTGAATAATTGGTTGAACTTGACACGCTTTCAAAATGTTTCCCAAGTGAATCTGCCTGATCTTGCAGGGTATCGCCTTGTGTGTTTACCAAAGGGAGGGAGTAAGTTTGTCGCCCTCTTATCCTATTAACCCTGTTCCAGACTTTCGCCTCATCTGTGTACGAGTTGATGTCCGATAAAAACCTCTGCCAACTCTTTCTCTTCCAGCCTGTCGGCGCGTTCTCCTGCCTTGGGATTTTACTTGCTTAAAGTTCATCACATTCTCCGCTGTGGGAGAGGCGCGTAGCAACCCCCACGCTTTGGTCTATTTCTTACGAGCGATCCTACAGTCGTCGTTCCACCACGGGACACGCAGTTTGCATGCTAAGCCATTTACTTGTGATATGCATTTAGATGCGGCATCTATTATGAAGGCTGTGAAATACTCCACAGCAGCATCAATTCGTAACGAGGACATGTCATGCCATGAGATACTAGAGAGAGTTCGGAATTTCTCCCAATCAGCTGTATCAATCTTCCACCTAGGTGCCTGTGGTGGATATTCGTTTACTTTAGGTTTTCGTAGCAGTATGGGGAAGTGGTCGCTTCCGTAAGGATTCTTTGTAACTTCCCATTCGAGTTCAACCAGAATAGAAGGAGAAGCTATACTGAGATCAATTGAAGAAAAGGTTCTGTTTGCAAGACAGTAATACGTGTGTGCCTTCTTATTCAGCAGACAGGCACCAGAAGAGAAAAGAAACTGTTCAACAAGACGACCTCGCGCATCTTACGAGAGCCGCCCCACAGGCAGTTGTGCGCATTGAAATACCCAAGGACAACGTAAGGTTCTGGCAATTCATCCATGAAGGACTGAAATTCTTGTTTACTTAATGTGTAATGTGGGGGTATGTAGAGAGAGCAGACGGTGATAAGTTTGCTTAGGAGAACAGCACGAACCGCCACTGCTTCAAGGGGCGTTTGTAGCTGTAAAAGTTGACACGCAATGATCTTATGGATAACAATGGTGACATCGCCTGATGATGCGCAGCATCATCGCGATCTTTGCGAAAAGATATACACTGTCGGATAAAGTTTGTGTGCTTCGATTTTAAGTGTGTTTCCTGTAAACACGGCACTTTTGTATTCTGTTTGTGGATGAGTTCTTGTACATCATCAATGTTTCTAAGAAGACTTCTGACGTTCCATTGAACTATCTGTGTATCCATATTTCAAGTAAATAGGTGCTGTGTGTAGGGAAACAGAAGTATTAATTACAGAGATTTCAGAGCTTAGGTTACAGGGCTCTTTCGAGGCCCTCTAATCGGGGTTTTACCCTTTCTGAAGCGTTCGAGGGAGCCTCGCTGCTCCTTAGGCGCTTGGCGCGCCGTGGGGATAGGTGTAGTGTCCATTGCCTCTTGTGAGGCGCCGGACACGTGGTCTTGCGAGGGAGAAGTTACCAGGGAGAGTCCTACCTTGGAGGGCAAGACCCCTGCGTGCACCAGCCCGGAGGTCGATGGGGCTCCCTGAGGGATTAGGCTGCGCCGGCTGTTGCCAGCGCTGGAAGGGGCCGGGGAGGTTGGGGCAGCCTCAGCTGCGCCCACCTCAGGGGTTGATGGCCCCGTCTGCTGGGTGGGCGTTGCAGCGCTAGCTGCAGCCGTCGGAGGGGTGGATGGCGTTACTGCTGCCTCACTGGGTGTGGGTCGGACAGCCGCCGGAGACCGTTGTGGCGCTGCCCCCTGACGCAACACTTCGGCAAAGGTTTTCTTGGGCAGGTAGGATACCCGCCTGCGTGCCTCCTTGAAACTGATATTTTCCTTAGAGTACGGTGTGGAGTTACTCTCACGGGAACATCCCCAAATGACACTAGACTTCGCAATTTTTAATATTGTTTCTGATCATGGTTCTAAGAGGATATCACCACTAGCCATCCTTGATACCTTGTAGCCTGGACCAAGGACATTAGTTAAAGACTTTGAAACTAGAAATGGGGAGATTGTGCGTACTTGTTTATCTGATTTTTCCGAGTCAATGACGTGAAATCGTGGGAAATTGGGTCTTTGACGTCCAAAGAACTGAAATACACCTTCCATGCGCCCTCTTTTCTGAGGGCGATCTGGGAGGGAAGGGAAGGAACTAGCCATAGAATAATGTAACTTTCGGCAATAACGCCAGCCACCCACCGTGGAGCTATACAAGTGGACGCTACAGGGACTGTAAAAACAGATCCTGCAAACGCCAGCTGTACGTTATCACTATAACAAAATATGAGATAACCTAGGTTGGCTATTCACACAAGGTTAACCCTTGCTGCCTGGAAAAAGTGGAAGTTTTTGGAAGCTAGGAGAAGATAGGAAAGATGAAAAGTAAGAGAAAGAGAGAAAGGGAGAGACAGAGACAGGAAAAGGCAACTACCGATTTCCCCCGAATGGGTCAGTCCGGGGGTGCCGTCTACCTGAAGCAGAGGCCAAAGAAGTGTGTTGCCGCCGCCGAGGGGCCGTAAAGGTCCAAACACCAGGCATTGGCTCAACCGCCGGGATCCCCTTTTCCCCGGACACGGCTAAGCCGCGCACGGTTAGACGCGGGAGAGTCCAACCCTCGTGTGCTCGGGTACGTGGTGTCGCAACATACAAATAGCGTCGTAGGCGACTGGTCATAATCGATATGTGTGATCCTGTATTTATGAGTGCCGTGACGGGTGTGCCATCAACTTGGACGTAAAGAAGGTTATGTTTTGTAAACAGCGTCAAAGGAGAATTTTGTGGCGAATAAAGCATTGCAGCACCACCTCGAGGTGCCGCATTGCCTGGTTTTCTGCTGGGACGGTCCTGGGTAAGTCGGCGAGGGTGAGCGGAGAAGCTGGGGCAGACGTGGCTGGCGACGTTGAGTTGAAGGCGAGCGAGCATAGCGGCGAGTCGAGGTAGTAGCGTCAGAAGCGTCGTAGAAGTGACGGCGTGAGGAACTTCGGGGTGAATTTGAATTACGGCAGATGTTTCGAAGAGGGGACGGCCAACGGCTCCGGCAGTGATGAGAAACGTGGCCGATTCGGCCGCAGCTGTAACAGATCGGCCTGTCGTCAGGTGTACGACAGTCCGCTGGATTCCTGGTAGTGTAGCGATAACGGACACCGTGAAGTGGACTGCGATAGGACCGAGTCATAGAAGCAGGGCGGGTGTCAGGGCGACTCAATTAGCAGGCACTGGGAAGACCCATATTAGCGATTTCCTGGCGAACCACGGACTGGATCAGCGATATCGTCTCAGCAGTGTTGTTCCAAGACGTCTGTTGAGGCGAGGCAGGAAACGCTGCTTCGAGTTCGCGGCGTACAATTCGGGTCACGTTTTCTCTTGGAGGTGGCGAGCTACATTGGTCGGTGGGGTCGGTACAGGAAGAGGTCGCTTCAGTATTTGGAAGCCGCGTAAACTGATTGTTTACACGGCGACTCTTCGCCTGCTCGAAACGGCGGCATTCCTTCATGATGGCGTCGACAGTCGATAAGTTTCTGAAGACCAGGAGGTTGAATGCGTCGTCCGCGATGCCTTTGATAATGTGTCCACCCTTCTCTGCCTCTAGCATGGACGTGTCGATTTTATGACAGAAGGCTAGGACGTCCTGAATGTAGGAGACATACGACTCGGTAGCAGTTTGGGCACGCGTGGCGAGTTGTTGCTTGGCGGCTAGTTGTCGAGAGGTAGGGTTACAAAAATGTCGGACAGCTTTTCTTTGAACGAGTTCCAGCTGGTCAGCTCTTCCTCGTGTGTGTAAAACTACGTTCGCGGTGTTCCGTCGTGGTACAGCACGGCATTGGCCAGCATTATGGTCGGATCCCACCTGCTCACCTTGCTGGCGCGCTCATACATCTTTAACCATTCTTCCACGATATACCATCGAGGCCCGTGACCTTGCCGGGGTCTTGCGGCTGAGGTAGAGCAACGTGCTGGGTATGCGTAGTCGGCATTGCAGCTGCAGATGCGGTGCCTTCCACTGAAAGCATCGTCCCAGGCTGGGTGAGACGTCCGCTGAGGAGCTCCGTGGCGAAGACGCGTACCCTGCACGTCCATCAAAATGTCACGAGTATAAAACTATTAACACGTTGTATTTACAAAGCGTATATACGCAGCTGCCGACAACCCCTAGAGGCTCTTGCCACTTGGTCCTCTTCACCGTCAACGACCTTGTTCTCTTTTCCCACCGTAACAATATTTAGACAGTTTAGCCTTCCTGCACACGCGCAGAGTTTTTGTCAAACCTGGATGACTCGAAAAAGTGGGAACGAGCTTTAAGAGGATGTTGCGGAATATGAGCGGTGTTTATATTCCACCAACGCGTCCACACACCGCAGCTTTATGCCTGCATGCGGAATAGGCCAACTAAAGAAGAAAAAAATATAGGCGAGAAAAATCCAAAATGAAAGCAGCACTCGGGGTTCCCAGGTGGTCTCCCTCCCAAGTACTGACCAAACTCAATGCTGCTTAGCTTCGGGGATCGGACGAGAACCGGCATATTCAGCACGGCGGGGAAGATTTTTTCCTTTATTACATGGAAAAAAAGCTGCAGGTATATTACAATGTGGACACAACTATACATTTAAAACTCAGGCAAGCACACACATGCGTCTAACAAGTGCATCCATTCTGGCGGAGGTTCCTGCGCAGCGTACACACTTCTTACATAAGCAGCACTTTCGCGAAAGCAGGATTTTGTAGATCGCACGCTTTCGGCATGATGATCACACAGTCTACTTCTCTATCGGCTGTATAAACCAAGTCCTACGAACATGTCATAGGGAGAACCATTTTTTTTTCTTAAAGAAGTAAAACGGCGGCAAAATATTAAAAAATGATCTATTGTTTCATCTGAGCTCAGCGCCAGAAGCCATTGACTCTGACAGCGAGTACACCGAAGTCATGGGCCGCCGTATGAAGAAGATGCGCCGTATGTCGACTGAGGCGACTTCATCGAATCAGAGTGAGCAGGAATCCTTCATAGTTTCTTACGTGCCGCTCTCGACGTCACACAGCATGAAGTCTATCAGCAGGCAGTTTCTAACCGAATATTTTGAAAGTGTGGCCCCTGGGCAAATCAACGAGATCAGGATCAACGCTCTCAAGAACATCCTAACAATAGATTTGAAAAATTCCGCCATACTTGAGAAGTTAAAGACCATTCCCGAGTTAAGCGCAATCCCCGTCCTCTCCTTTATTACTTATGGGAAGGAGACAACAACTGGAGTGATTTCCGACGTGGAGCTTGACATCAGGCATGCGGACCTCAAGAGCCTTTTGAGGTCATCGGCGCGCATTCTTGAGAGTTACCGCTTGGGGCACACCCGATGTATCAAGTTCGTATTTGCTTCTTCGACATTACCAGCGTCTGTCAAAGTGGGCTACGTTATACACCGAGTACAACCATTCGTTCCGAGGCCTATTCAGTGCCGGAAATTCCACAAGACAGGACACGTGAGCGCTGTTTCTAGAAGCAAAGCCACCTGCTCGCGTTGCGGCGGAGAGCATGATACCACCGACTGTGAGGCGTCCTCATTTCAATGTCCCAGCTGTGCTGGCTTTCACGAAGCGACTTCGAAGGAATGCCCGAAGATGAAACAAGAGGTTCGTATTCTTCGAAAAATAGCAAGAGACCAATCTTCACGTAAAGAGGCTGCTCAATCTGTTCGCCAAAGTGACCAACGCTCGCGACAGAAGCATCACAAAACCATTTCAGGAGAACTACCGAGCGTGGCACAAGTACCACGACCACCTCTGCCTGTGCCTGCATAGAGGACGGTAACGGCGTCTACTGATAATTCAATGTCGACGAGTGCGCGCGGCAAACATTCACCTCCACCGGCTGATACAGACATGTAATGGCCTTTGCTGCTCTCTAGGCCCACGGCCATGCCAGCGGGGTCTAGTGGTCCTCTGCGCCATGAAACCAAGAATTATAGGGCCAATGAAACCAGTGACAGTACCGGCAAGCAAGGAGATGAACACAATGAGAAGGAGAGTGTACAAAAAATGCTGAATCACCTGGTAGAGTCAATGCGTCTGATTCTCGGTGGTCTCGAAAATCCGGCCGTTAAATGTGTCCTACAAGTGCTTGCTGTGCTAAAGTCGCTTGTTGCAGCTCTTTATATGCTATAAATCTTTTGTTTGGCGCTTGTGCTGTTCACGCAGGGGAGGCCCACACGCCAGCTTCGTCCTAACGTCTTTATATTTAAGTTCACTTGAATTGGTGACTACAGCTAGACTTGATACGAAACCTGATAGTGGCTTTATGGATGACATTTGTGAATGTTTATCATTAGAGTGTTGAACTTGCTTTCACCTTTGCGCATCCCTCTTGCTATGTCATAATCATCCCTCATCACACTTTTTTTGTCCCCGTTACCCCTCCCCCTGTGCAGAGTAGCAGGCTAGAGCGCCTTAGCTCAGGCCGACCTCCCTGCCTTCTTTCAATTAATTCATCTCTCTCTATCTATTAGTGACCATTGTCTAGTCTCAGCATCGTTTGACAGCCGTCGATACCAAAGTCGGCGTATGTGCTGAGAGCTGTGGAAGTTTAATAACCAATTACTTTCGCGTAGGTGTTTCCGAAATCGTGTTACTGAGCTTATAGCTCATGTGTCATGCCGCAAGTACTTGCCACTCTTTGCTGTGTGGGAAATATTCAAACAGGAAGCTCAAATGATATCTATCGAAGAATCATCAATATTGACCTTTGAAAAAGAAAAGAATAATTGCAAAGCATTATGTAGACTTCTGAGTGAATTGCATGAGCTTGAATTTCTACATCCGCGTCAATAAATTGATGATATTCATAAGCTCAAAATCACAGTTACAAACTTTTCACCACAGAAAAATACAGAGGTGCACTAGTGCGTGTGCGAGAGCAGCGTTTCCTGGAAGAACAGCCTTGCAGTAAGGCTCTTGGTGATGAGAGCCAATACGCGCTGTCTAAACGATTACTAGATATGGAACAGGGATAAGCGGGCTGGTTGGTGGTCGTTAATGGAATGCATCATGTAACCGCACAAAAACAAGGGACAAAAAAGGAACACACAAGACAGGCCTGTCTTGTGTGTTCCTTTTTTGTCCCTTGTTTTTGTGCGGTTACATGATGCATTCCATTTACTAGATATGGAGTATGGTGGAATCATTGTTAATGAGCCTACTCTAATAAGTAATGTGTTTTTCGAACATTATCAAAAACTATTTTCGAGACCATAAGCCAGTGGATACAGATGCCGCCAAAAATTTATCTTTAATGCCCCAGTTAAATCAGGATGATTACGATTATACAAATGAAAACATCGATATTAATGAGGCAACTGCATGCATCGAGTCGTTAGCGAAGGGCAAGATACCCGGCCCGGATGGACTTACTGCCTAATTTTATCAGTGTTTTCGTTCCCTCTTATCGCCATTGTTACTTCAGGTGTGCAGTGAGGCCTTGGAAGTAGGGCACCTAACCGCCACAATGTAAAAAGGACACACCGTCCTTATAGCCAAAAGCGATGCTGAGACTAAATTGCAGAAAGTTGACGGATATCGGCCTATCTCCTTATGCAATGTGAACTATAAAATTTTTGCAAAGTTATTAGCTAACCGTTTGCAGGTGGAATAAGATCTGTGGTCGGTGATCATCAAAAATGTGGCATCAGGGGCCGGTCCATTAAGCAGAACATTCATGTGGCGAGATCGGTGCTAGAGTGTGTAGCTGAGGGGATTGGACAGGTGGCAATGGTACAGCTAGACCTGGCCAAGGCGTTCGACAGGGTGAATCACTCATTCCTGTTTACTGAACTAAATCATATAAATATCGGATCCCTGCTTCTGAGAGGTGTCAGGATATGTTATACTAATGGCTCAACGAGGCTGATAGTGAATGGCTCTCTCTCCGATGGGATTAGGTTTGTATCATCAGTACAGCAAGGATGCCCTTTGTCATCGCTTTTTTCTGCTTGTATTTAGAACCACTTTGTATGAGCTTTCTTAAAGAACAAAATTTCCAAGGCATCATCATCATCATTATCATCATCATCATCATCAGCCTAGTTACGCCCACTGCAGGGCAAAGGCCTCTCCCATACTTCTCTAGCTACCCCGGTCATGTACTAATTGTGGCCATGTTGTCCCTGCAATGTGTGTACCTCCTGGAATAAAAATATTTTTGTTTAATTTACATTCGGAACCACTCCCTGTTAAAACTTGGTTGAATTCGAGAGGTTGCTTTGTGCCGTGGTCAAAAAACTGCCGACTCTGTCCACGGGCTGAAACCATAAATCACTGTATCATAGACTGTAGGGACGCTGTATCTTTTTGGGACATTCTCAAATGGACGCTTAAAAAAGACGTTGACATGACTCCATATTCAATTAGGTTTCCACAGTTTAAGGTTACGGGTGGTCCTCCCTATGACATGTTCGTAGTACTTGGTTTATATGGCCTATAGAGAAGTAGGCTTGTGATCGCCGTGCCGAAAGCACGCGATCTACAAAATCCTTCTTTCGCAAAAGTGCTGCTTACGTAAGAAGTGTGTACGCTGAGCAGGAACCTCCGCTAGCCTGGACGCACTTGTTAGATGCATCTGTGTGTTTGCCTGAGTTTTAAGTGTATAGTTGTGTCCACTTTGTAATATACCTTCAGTTTTGTTTTCCATGTAAAAAAGAAAAACAATCTTCCACACCATGCTGAATACGCCGGTTCTCGTCCGATCCCCGAAGCTAAGCAGCATTGGGTTCGTTCAGTACTTGGGAGGGAGACCACCTGGGAACAACGAGTGCTGATGGCACCCTTGTTTCTGAATTTTTCTCGCCTATATTTTTTTCTTCTTTAGTTGGCCTATTCCGCACGCAGGCATAAAGCTGCGGTGTGTGGACGCGTTGGTGGAATATAAACACCGCTGATAGTCCGCAACATCCTCTTAAAGCTCGTTCCCACTTTTTCGAGTCATCCAGGCTTGACAAAAACTCTGCGCGTGTGCAAGACGGCTAAACTGTCTAAACATTGTTACAGTGGGAAAAGAGAACAAGGTCGTCGACGGTGAAGAGGACCAAGTGGCAAGAGCCTCTCGGGGTTGTCGGCAGCTGCGTATATACGCTTTGCAAATACAACGTGCAAATAGTTTTATACTCGTGACATTTTGATGGACGTGCGGGGTACGCGTCTTCGCCACGGAGCTCCGCAGCGGACGTGTCACCCAGCCTGGGACGATGCTTTCAGTGGAAAGCACCGCATCTGCAGCTGCAATGCCGACTACGCATACCCAGTACGTTGCTCTACCTCAGCCGCAAGACCCCGGCAAGGTCACCGGCCTCGATGGTATATCGCGGAAGAATGGTTGAAGATGTATGAGCGCGCCAGCAAGGTGAGCAGGTGGGATCCGACCATAATGCTGGCCAATGCCGTGTTGTACCACGACGGAACACCGCGAACGTAGTTTTACACACACGAGGAAGAGCTGACCCGCTGGGACTCGTTCAAAGAAAAGCTGTCCGACATTTTTGTAATCCTACCTCTCGACAACTAGCCGCCAAGCAACAACTCACCACGCGTGCCCAAACTGCTACCGAGTCGTATGTCTCCTACATTCAGGACGTCCTAGCCCCCTGTTATAAAATCGACACGTCCATGCCAGAGGCAGAGAAGGGTGGACACATTATCAAAGGCATCGCGGACGACGCATTCAACCTCCTGCTCTTCAGAAACTTATCGACTGTCGACGCCATCATGAAGGAATGCCACCGTTTCGAGCAGGCGAAGAGTCACCGTGTAAACAATCAGTTTACGCGGCTTCCAAATACTGCAGCGACCTCTTCTTGTACAGACCCCACCGACCAATCTCGCTCGCCACCTCCAAGCGAAAATTTGACCCGAATTGTACGCCGCGAACTCGAAGCAGCGTTTCCTGCCACACCTCAACAGACGTCTTGGAACAACACTGTTGAGACGATATCGCTGATCCAGTGCGTGGTTCACCACGAAATCGCTAATATGTGTCTTCCCAGTGGCTGCTCCTTGAGTCGCCGTGACACCCGCCCTGCTTCGATGACTCGGTCCTATCGCAGTCTACTTCACGGTGTCCGCTATCCCTGCAATACCAGGAATCCATCAGACTGTCGTACACCTGACGACAGGCCGATCTGTTTCTGCTGCGGCCGAGTCGGCCACGTTTCCCACCACTGCCGGAGCCGTTGGCCATCCCCTCCTCGAAACATATTCCGTAATTCAAGTTCACCCCGAAGTTACTCACCATGTGGTTTCTACGACGCTTCCGACGCTACTTCCTCGACGAGCCGCTATGCTCGCTCGCCCTCACCTCAACGTCGCCAGTCACGTCCGCCCCAGCTTCACCGCTCGCCCTCGCCGACTTACCCAGGACCGTCCCAGCAGGAAAAGTAGGCAATGCGGCACCTCGAGGTGGTGCTGCAATGCTTTATTCGCCGCAAAATCTACCTTTGACGCTGTTTACAAGACATAACCTTCTTGACGTCGAAGTTGATGGCACACCTGTCACAGCACTCATAGATGCAGGAGCACACATATCGATTATGACCAGCCACCTACGCCGTTATTTAAAGAAAATTGTTACGCCTGCCGTTACTCGGTTCGTCCGAATTGCCGACGCTATCATGGTGACCGTGGTCGGAATGTGTACTGCACGTGTGAGCATTTCCGGCCGCCATACTGTCGTCCTTTTCACTGTGCCTGACGAATGCCCCCATGACCTGATACTAGGCCTAGACTTCCTCTCTGCCCATTGAGCGCTCATCGACCGTTCCTCAAGTACTGTGCGTCTTGACCTGGACGTTCCTCCGACACCACACGAAATTCGCCTAAGACCGACTGATTTTGTTCACGTTCGACCACAGGGTTTGACACACATCGAATTGTCGCCTTCTACGCCAGTGCCTGATGGTGATTACATCTCCACTCCCATAACTGCTATCGTTCTCGCCCACAACGTTTCTGTCCCGCATACAGTCCTGCGGGTCACAGACAATCGCACGTATCTCCCTGTGGTGAATTTCGGGCTCGCTAAGGAAATTCTGTCTAAAGATATCACCCTGGCTACGATCACTGCTTTAATAGTTAGTTGTGTTGAAACTTTTGCCGTCGACGCTTCTTGTGAGCCTTTCCGGTCTGACAAATGTACTGACAACAAAATTAGAAAAATGAGTGCCCCGAATCTCACTCCTACGGAGACTGAACAGCTCTGCAGCCTATTGCTTTCATACAAGGATATATTCGACTTGGACAACCGACCCTTAGGCCAGACGTCACTTGTCGAACATCGTATCCATACAGGCGATAATCCACCCATCCATCGGCGACTCTACCGAGTCTCAGCTTCGGAGCGTCACGTCATCAAAACGGAAGTAGACAAGATGCTAGCGAAAGACATCGTTGAGCCATCGTCAAGTTCCTAGGCGTCCCCTGTCGTGCTGGTCAAAAAGAAGGACGGCTCATGGCGATTCCGCGTCCACTACCACCAGCTCGACCGCATCACGAAGAAGGACGTCTACCCACTACCTCGTATTGATGACGCCCTTAATTGCCTATACGGGGCACTCGTACTTTTCGTCTATCGACCTGCGTTCTGGATATTGGCAAATCGCTGTCGATGATCTCGATCGTGAAAAGACCACCTTTATAACGCCTGATGGTCTTTACCACTTCAGAGTTAAGCCTTTTGGGCTATGCAACGCTCCGGCTACCTTTGAGCGTATGATGGACTCATTACTCCAAGGATTCAAGTGGTCGACTTGTCTGTGCTACCTAGATGATGTTATTGTGTTCTCGCCCTCCTTCAGCACCCACATTGAGCACCTTTCAGCTGTACTTGCCGTTTTTCGCAAGGCCGGTCTACAACTCAACTTCAAGAAATGTAACTTCGGCCACCGTGAGATTACTGTTCTTGGACATGTTGTCAATGCGACTGGCATCCGACCAGACCCAGAGAAAATTCGCACCGTGAAAGAGTTCCCAGTTCCACGGTCCGCAAAAGATGTCCGAAGTTTCGTGGGCCTTTGCTCTTACTTCCGCCGCTTTGTTAAAGACTTTTCCACCATAGCCCGCCCTCTCACAGATCTCCTGGAGAAAAGTGTGCCGTTTTCATGGAGACCCTTTCAGGCCACCGCCTTTTCTCGCCTTACCATCATACTCACAACCCCACCGATTTTAGGACACTTCGCTACTTCAGCCCCTACAGAGGTGTGCACCGATGCCAGTGGCCACGGAATCGGTGCCGTCTTGGCACAAGTTCAACATGGCCATAAACGTGTCATCGCCTACGCTAGCCGTCTTTTGTCATCTGCGGAGAGGAACTACTCTATTACCGAGCGCGAATGCTTGGCCGTTGTGTGGGCAGTGGCGAAATTCCGCCCCTATTTACACGGCAGGCCCTTTTGTATTGTAACGGACCACCACGCCCTCTGTTGGATTTCGTCCTTAAAAGATCCCACAGGGAGGCTTGGACGATGGGCTTTGCGGCTGCAGCAGTATTCCTATTCGGTGGTATATAGGTCTGGTCGCCTACACAAGGACGCCGACTGCTTGTCCCGCTACCCTGTACACACGCCCGCCAACACCGACATGGACGCTTCCGCAAGTGTTCTTTCCGTTTTCCAGATTTTGGACATGGCCAACGAGCAATGCCGTGACGCTACATTGAGGACTCTCATTCACCGAATGGAATCTGTTCCTAGTGATCCATCATTATGGTGCTTCGTCCTCAACGACGGAATATTGTCCTATCGTGTTGTACCAATATTGTACCGACGTAGTTTTCATCCTGACGGTCCTCCCCTTCTCCTTGTCGTTCCTGAACACCTCCGCTCCACCGTGCTTCAGGACCCCCAACTGCCATACACCTTGGGTTTGCTCGCACTTACGATCGCGTGCGCCACCGCTTCTACTGGCCCGGCCTCGCTCGCTCCGTACGATGCTATATATCTGCTTGCAACCCCTGTCAACATCGCAATAAGCCAGCAACGCTTCCTGCCGGGTACTTACAGCCGATCGACATTCTACTTGAGCCTTTCTTTCGCGTGGGTTTGTATCTCCTTGCCCCTTTCCCCGAGTCCAGCTCTTGCAACAGGTGGATTGCTGTCGCTACTGATTACGCGACGCGCTATGCCATCACTTGAGCACTTCCCACGAGCTGCGCAACTGACGTCGCAGATTTCTTCCTCCGCGATATCATTTTAGTACATGGCGCCCCACGACAGCTCCTTACTGGCCGCGGCCGCACTTTCCTCTCCCAAGTCATCGCCAACATACTACGCTCATGTTCTACCAAGCAACAAGCTGGCTTCCTCCTATCATCTCCAGACCAACGGCTTTACTAAGCGACTTAATCAGACCATTACAGACATGCTCTCGAAATACGTTTCACCCTACCACAAGGACTGGGATGTGGCTCTCCCTTATGTCACGTTCGCCTATAGTTCATCACGCCACGAAACCGCTGGGTATTCCCCCTTTTACTTACTCGTCGGTCATGACGCTGTCCTACCGATGGACACCTCACTCCCCTCCATAGAGAATTCGAGGACCGAGTATGCCCGCAACGCCATCGCCCATGCTGACCATGCGCGCCAGCTTGCCCGTACTCGTCTGTTGGCATCGCAGGAATCTCAACGGCACGCCTACAATCGCCGCCATCGTGACACATATTTTTGACCAGGCCCTCTCGTGCTACTTTGGTTCCCTTGCCGCCGAGTGGGGCTCTCCGAGAAACTTCTTCCATGCTACAAGGCTCTTACCGTGTTCTACGTCAAGTGACCAATGTCACTTGCGAGATAATCCCCGTGAACTCCGACATGCCACCCGGCTCCACATCACCTGACGCCGTACACGTCTCTCGGCTTAGACCTTACTATGCCCGTACCGACGGCCCCGTCTGAAGCACCGCGATGGTGATTTTTCTGTCGGGGTTCGTGTTACGGTGGGAAAAGAGAACAAGGTCGTCGACGGTGATGAGGACGAAGTGGCAAGAGTCTCTCGGGATTCTCGGCAGCTGTGTATATACGCTTTGTAAATACAACGTGTAAATAGTTTTATACTCGTGACAATATGAACTGAGGTTGGCGACAGACTTGATTGATCTTCTCTGCTCTGTACAGGAAGCCACGGAGTTGCTGCAGGAGACACCGAACTCTTGCTCTCCGTGTTGCGAGATATCGAAGTTTCCCTCACGGAAATCTTTGCAAAGAGGCGGCTCAAGGCATACAGCGTAACCTGGAGAAGCGGCTGGCAAGCCCGTGGACCGACCGTGTTTTTTTTTTTTTTATGGGTGCCTGCCTAGACACACGGTTTAAGTTTTCTTGGTGTGCAGCTTCAACAGCCGAGCTGATGCGTTATGCTGTGCTGGGGAGGAGGCCTCTTCTGTTAGGACAGTATAGCGCTAGCACTGTACCGAATGCAGACCCTGAAGCGGGGACAAGCATACTGGCGTTCGAAAACATCAGGCATAATAAAAATGCCCACCAAGACAATATGCCTGCATCATTTGCAGGGGAAATTTCTCTTTACCATACAGAGGGATTTGCGCAGATACGGTTAAGCCCTTGACCTATTGGAAAGCAAACGCTAGGCGCTTTCGCTTGCTTTCCCGCCTCGCAAGGGTACTTTCCACTGTGATATAGACGTCAGCTGACGGGGAACGCGTGTTTTCTACGGCATCCCTGATAGTGACAGTTAAGTGAAAACGGCTGTCAAGCACCTCTTTCGAGCAGCTCATGTTTGTGATGTGCCACAAGCATGTAGAAAGCAGCTGTTTTATCTCACTTTTTTTTAGAACTAACTGTTGAAGCAGCCATCATTTACACTTCAGGTTTTCAAAACTAAACAGGGAAGCGCCCGTTGAGCTCATTACATTTTGTTGGAAAATTTCGATGACTAAAACCAAAATAAAGCTTCTCTTTGCACCTTGCACTGCTTGCTACCTTTAATGCAGCATTTAAAATCCACGAGGACATCTGAGCGAAAATTCGCTCTGTCGTCATGTTAGCATTACTAACACATTTAAGCTTAAACAATATTAAAACATCACAAGCTGTGAAGACATACCGACCACGCAAATACTATATGTACCGCGAGAACTGCCCCCTATGGGAACTAGTAGGGCAGTTGTACTGCACGATATATGTAACCAAGCTACTATCATTCGACTTTGGTAACGTGTTTTGCGTATTTCTGCAGTTCTTAACATGTCTGACAACATGAGCTTTATCGTGCGTTCATCGGTAACTCGATCAAACTAACCAGATGCCTTTCCTACGTTGAGGAATTACAGCAATAGAACTGAACTGCCCGGTCACTCCCGGAGTGGGAATTGGCTAAGTTTTTTAGTTCCGATGAATTGAAAGGAATGGAAATGCGGCACGTTCTAATTCCCCGGAATGGATTTGTAATAGAATGGGGGCACCCATTCCGCAACACTGCTGCCAACGCAGCTTTCACATCGCCCGCGGCTCGACGGCCGAAGTGGAGCCGCATCATGTTCTGTATAAAGTCCAAGTGCGAAAAGATACTACCGCGGTGCACGAACTTTGCGCTTCAGGTGCGAGTGAAAGTGTGCGAGGGTGAGAAGAGAAAGATGGTGGCTTCACTAGTGCCGCCTTCCCGCGCGAGCAAGGGGAAAGAGGGGGAGGTGAGCTGGCTGACGGTAACACGATCACTAACAGTGTGATAACTTCGATAACAATGTGACCACTCCTAGCCTATATAAAAAAGCGAACAAACGTTCTTGTTCGTGATCCTAGTAATACTTGAGCTCTTGACACGCATTCTGGTTAGGCAGACGTCAATTTTATGGACAGCAGTAATATGCATTAGCAGTTTGTTCAATGGGGCTGGCTGATTCATTTTTACAATAAAAGCAGAAACAGCGCAACACAGGACGAGCGAGTAAACAGGACAAAGCGCTGACTAGCAACCAAATGCTTTATTTGCAGAAGCAGCATATAAATACATCATGAAGGTGACATAAAGAATAGAAAAAGAAGGATAAGAAGGATAAGTGTCAGGCACGAAGATAATCAATTTCTTTTGTTGAGAGCGAGAGGGACGCAGAGCTGACGCACGCATCGCCACTTCTGAATATACGGTATGCTTCAAAGATTTCCCGCCCACGCTTTTCACTATATCTGCCGATTATTTCGCACTTGTTAAAGATCGGGGTGCAACCCCACGTCTTACAGTGCGCAGCTGGATGAATGTACGGGTTTCCTTTTTGTGAAGCGGCATGCTCGCGCAGGCGATCTTTAATGCACCTCCCCGTTTGCCCGACATAGCAACGTTTACAATTAAGCGGGATTTTATAGGCGGCCTGCGTTGTACAGTTAACAAAGCTCTGAACATGATTCTTACAGCAGCTTTTGCGCGCGACAGTATCCTCCCTATTGACTCTCTTGTAAAACCCGCTCAGTTTATTAGCGGCATTGCACACTACCCTCACTCCGGCCTTGGCCGAAATTTTCATAATGGTATCGGAAACACGGTGCACATAAGGAATGACGGCAAGCCTAGATCCTAGATGACTTTGCAGTCACCGCCTTCCAGATCTAGGCTTGCCGTCCTTCTATCTGCCTCAGCACCGCGATGCATCCACGGTGGTTGGCATATCCAACACTCACATAGCGTAACGGGCGATTACCCTGACCAGACGAAAGGTACTCAAGAACTGTGCTATCGCCAAAGGATGACTCGTCGTGCATCTCGGAGTATGTAGAGGTGACCACCTTTCTTGAAAAGAGGGTGCAAATACGGCGTGTTGTGTGGAGGCCAACAGCCCATTCTATAATCCCTTTCCAAAAGCCATCCTGAATGGGGTTGATGTTCTACGCACAGCTTTGGAACCACATGGTTCTCGTAAGAAGCATAAAGTATACTTGAGTGATATCCTTTGCTTACTTAATATGTAGCCACTAATAGGTTACAAAAAGGAACGCCGCTCTTGGAGAAACTATATGTATCGGTTCGTACACCTCACCGGGATCGTTCGCTTTGTCCATGGCACGCGGCACCCTCTCTATTTATGCATGTGCAAAGATATACCTATCCAGCAGCGCAACTGATAATGATTTTGGCTTTAAGCAAGCCAATGTCTACCGACATCCGGGTTGTACAGTTTCACTATTGATAGCAAAATTCACCAGCCCTTCCACTGTGAAGGAGGAGGAGCAGCGAACCTGTGGTGTGTTTTACCTCAATCAACGCATCTCTGTATGTATACGCATTATCGTTATTTTTTATTAATATTATTACTGAAGGACACAGACAAAGAATACATCTTTTGACTGTGCAGTGATTTATTCTTATTCTTTTATGAAGTAGTGACGTGTGCAAGTACCGCCGCATGGCAGACGGGAATTTCTGGGAACGTAGTTCACAGCTTCACTGTGAACTACGTAATTAAGAAACGTAGATGAAACTCAGCGTGATGCTAGAGTCGACTTAGGAGCTAATTTTCATATAGTTTGCGTCAGGATAGTTTTAATAAAGCAAGAGTTACAGCCGTTTTGTGTAACCATACTCGCTCCGTAGACGGCCAAGTATTGACAGCAGACGGGAATTCTGTAACGTTTTACAACTACATTGTGAACTTAATACGACAAGTGAATGAAACCCGCCGTAATGATAGAGTCGTCTTGGTAGCCAATTTAAGTATGATTGTTTTCCCAAGGTAACCACGTTAGATTGAGAGTCGCAGAGTATTCGCGAGAAACTGGAGATTAAACACTGTTTCGTGTCGACGCGACGCGTAGACGGACGGATCGACCACCGCCGGAAGGTAGCTGTATGAAGCTTCGCTGTAAAAGCTGACGTTAGGCAGAATGAACACTGCACCGAAAAAAAGAAAAAGTGAAAGGCAAGAAAAATTCAAATTGCAATAGTTGCTTTCCTACGTTGAAGTTAGCTGGACTAATACAAAGGTGCATCTTCATCTTTAGTCGTGCTGAATAGACTTCATTGACAGGTTCTCCGATTAGTTTTTCTCTTTCCCTGTTTAGCCTTCAATTAATTGGGGACATGCGTTTTCGTAATTCCAGCGTATTTGAAAACGTCACACAGGCAGAAGGCTTAAGGTACGCATCCTCTCACTCACCACGTCAGAAAGTAGTCTTTAACGTATCATTTTCCCTAAAATCTGCCCTATTTAACGATAAATAAATCATGTATAGACGACGCGATTTTTTTAATGGCTTAGTACAGGATAATAATATCAAAATTCGTGGTGCTTCACCTGTATCAAGCGATTTTCGTATGGAAAACCTCGAATGCTGCTTTCGTCATGTGTGATGAAGTAATCAGAATGACTAATCAGGCCATGTGTTATCACACATGCAAGTTGTCACGTAAGTTTTGGTGCTCGCGACTTGCTCAGGAGGAAGAGTATGTGCTACCACTGTGCGCCAACTGCTGCACTACTGCGTTTGTGTTGATAGTCAGACAGTCACGTCACAAGTGGCAATAAATAACCCCTGGTTGGTGTCGTCCAGTAAAATAATCGGTAGCTTCTCGTATGTGTTGCAAAAGCGCAACAATAGAAATGCCATTACCGTGTGTGAGAAAATTGGTTGAAATGAATAACAAAAATCTAAGGTAACAAAAAGTTGATCGGGAGGTTGTAAAAGAAACTTACACCTCCTAGCCAAATAAAAGTTGACAGTTACTTTAGCCTACCCTAAAGAAGATGAAGGCGAAAGGAGACATTTATTACATTACTTGACATTTTCATTCGAATGCGTTCTTACTTCCTATTGTTTTCTCTCACCAGAGGTCGTGGGTTTGAGTGCCTTAATCAACTGTGCCTCAATTCACTTCGCCTTAATTGGCAGCAAAGGTAGTTGGTGGAACTTTTAATCCTCACGATGTCGATCGTAATCCAATTTAGAAATTTGTCTGGTTCGCCCACATGTCCAAGTGGGTTCGACTCTCTCCAAAGGCTCGAGTGCCTTAATTACCTCTATCTTAATTAGCTTTCCCTTAATTAACACCACAGGTCATGCTGAGGCTTCTTCGCCTCGGCTTCACGCTTTCTTATAAGGAAATTGATGGCATGATTCGCCCTAATTAATACCAAAGGTCGTAGATTCGACGCCCTATGAAGTTGGGTGCCATAACACCACACATCGGATTTTTCGACCTACGAACCATCTAAGGCTTTCGCATTAATAATGTCATAGATAACGTCTCACATGCCCAGGCTTGCCTTATGATTTATTTTGCCCTGAATTGCCACGTGCGGCACTACCTTGGCATGGTTTCTCTTGTCCTCTCCCTTGTGTTGGTGTTAGTTTCATCACTGTAGTCCGATTTGATCTTGAGCAGCAGCGTAATAATGACTGCCATAACGACGACTAAAGCCACTGCCACCAGCAAGATCCAAACGAAGACGGATGTCTGGCCTTCATGATGAACCTCTGCAGTGGGGGTTGTCGCCGGATCGAGAGGAGGATCGGTCCTGGCCTGCCTTGTAGTGGTCGTCGCTGGGCTGGCCTTCGCGGAAGGCTTTGTCGGCGTGAGGGCGTCAGCTACTGCAGAGGGTAATTGGGCGGTAATGTTTTCGATATTGAACGCCATTTCAACGACGCGGGACCTTTCCGACTTCAGCCCATCAGCATTAACAGCGCACGCAGCCAAGTACGCCTTCAGGTAGAAGCTATCGTTGCCACGGTAAGCCGGCCCCCAATGACGCGGCAGGCTGATGGTCACTCTGTGTTTGGTGCCGGCGGGAAGGGGTTCGAGGCTGCCTTTGACGACGCTCGTCAACAGCTCCTGGTTTTCGAAGTCATTAAAGACCCCGTCTGCGTCGGTGCCGCCTCGGATCTCCACTGCAGCAGCTGCAATTGAAGATACAGACCATATAGCAGGCATTCGGCAAGACATTGATATTTACAGAGACGATAACGCTCAGCCGCTCGCAGGCCTCATGGGTAAAGGTTCAAATGCCAGGACTGATGCCACGAGATCGATGCATAGCTCGAACCAATGTGCGCCTACGACTGGGAAAGACCATATATATAAATATAAATACATTTATATGCGTGCGTGCGTGCGTGTGCGCGCGCGTGTGCGTGCGTGCGTGCGCGTGTGTGTGCGTGCGTGCGCTTGCGTGCGCATGTGTGTGTGTGTGTGTGTGCGTGCGTGTGTACGTGTGCGTGTGCGTGTGCGTGTGTGTGTGTGTGTGTGTGCGTGTGTGTGTGTGTGTCAAATCTATCGAATTGGGGCACTATTGCTTGAGGCTTCAGAAGTCTCTTAGAGCTCTCACTGTGGCGACAGAAAAAACTACCCCACGTTTAGTTGGCCTATTCCCCATCTTATCGGTAGAATATCGCCGTGTTTTTTGCGTGCGTGGGTGCAATATTTCCATCATGGGATGGGATGAGCATGGGATGCAATCACAGCCATATTGGCTGCAAGGTTTGTCGCCGATGTGCGCGCACCGCCACGCGCATGTCCGCGTTCTCCCACGTGCCCACTCGTACAGCGCTACTGGCGTGGCGCCTCCTCTCCTTGCTTCTGTTGCCGGTGGTGCCTCCTCTCGTTACTCCCCTCGCCGGTGATCAGCGCTTTCCTGCGTCCACCACGGACTGCGCCCGCACACTCGTGAGCCACCAAAGGTTTACACCTTGAAAGACTCGGATCGACATCAAACTTCTCAGGGAGATTCCTGTAAACAAAGCAAAGGAATAGCTTCGAAAAAAGAATTGGAAAATTTTCAGCTTGGTGTGGATATTGAAACCGTGCCTCCGGGGTGTGCCTCCGAAGCACGCTTCCCCGGCACCACGCCGGCTCCACGGTTTTGGATGATAAAATTTGTGCCTACTGCGTGCGTCATTGGGCACGTGACGGCGCTGCCAATGAGGAGGAAGTGGCGCCGCTGAACGGTCCTTCGAGTCATGAGAACCCACGTGACCACGTGATGACTTCGCGTTCTCAGCGCTGGACCTGCTGCGGCTTTCACTGCGATATCGAGCGGTGAACACCAAGGGCATCGGATGGACGCCATGGACGTGCATGCGTCTATATGTCGTACAAAAATTCCTCACGTGACCTGATCCTAGTTGCCTACAGACAGGATCGTTTAGGGACTTTCGAGAATGCAGACGGGGGCGCCAAGTGACGCCTTGGCGCTTCTGCTCTCTGGCAGATGCCGACCGCTGGTTGTGTGACGTCTCTGCGCTGGGTTCAGTGTTTATTGGCGAAAAGTCATGCAGTGCTAGTGGTGCGGCATGTCGGCTTTTCGTCTTGGTGAGCTCTGGTGGTGCGAGACCCATATTTCTGTAGAATTCGGTGGTGCTGACGATTGAAATACTGGAGTGGAGTAGCGCCTCGTCGACACAGTTTGCGAACCGGCCCTGTACAGCAACGTCGCCTTGTCCGCTCTTTCCGGCAGGGTCATCCCATCGAACATGCACCTTTACTTGACGGGCGTTGAAGGCGGAGGTATCGTACGTGTTCCTGGCCACGAATTCAGTTACATAAGTGATATAGTGCTTAAGGTGGTGTTTGCTCACAGCTGTTGACGCGTCCTTGAAATGAGGCAGCGTACGCTTTCGATCGAGTTCAGCGTTAGTGCACTGTCCGTGAGTTCGTGTGATTTGCCGCGGACTTTACAATTATACCGTAGTACTGTGGACCTTAAAAAGCTCTAGTGACATCTCATGGTCTGCCAGAATATCACGAGCTAAAGCGCAGAGTAGATGTTTTAGGATTTTTAGTACTAAGGGTGCTATAAGGACAGTGAGATGGAGCTTAATACGGTGCCCTGTAATGTTCAGCTGCATCACTGCCCGTTTTTCGCACTTTTAGGTCTACCAATGGGACGTGGGGTTCTGTACAAAGTTGGGATGAAGTAACGTGTGTGTATATGCGCCCACAATAACTTCACCGCAACGTATTGTTGTAATGCGGTGAAGCAAACGGTGTGTTGCGAACGGCCGGGTCGTAAGTGCGCCCAAGTTCCAGCTCCGAGATACTGCACCGCCCGCTTTGCTGTAATACCAGGTGCTCTAGAGCTCTCTACTTGCCGGAATTGTTACTTTCACATGGTAAATGGTCTCATCATAATACATATCTGTAGTGAAGTGAAGCTCACTAATAGTGCCAAATGCTTTGACAGTGTCAGATTTAACAGATTTAGAATGGCATGACCCATATACCAGCCCACACTTTCACCTTAGCAGTTTTATTAGGAATCTCAAACTAATCTTACAGCACAGAAAGACAAAGTAAACGCCTCAAGAGTTGATTAGCAAGAAGTGCTTCAAACACTCAAAACAGACGCACCTTAAGTGCTTAAATATTGCTAGCATATTAATGAAGGTTGATCAGACTTACTGATATTGGTCGCTTTACAGTGAAAATAATAGTACTAGATGAGACGCAAGCGACTCGTGTGCTGCTTGGTTATGGATGCCACATGGGTCCTAGCAATACCTTAACAGGGTTCTTATTCACGCATGCCTGCTTGCGTCCTCTAAAATTTTCTAATGTCAGAGGTATAAAAAGCAGCTGTAGCCATAGGGCTTTAAACTCCACAACTCCAATTTTGTTTCTTTTATGCTCATTACAAGCTATACATAACGCTGCATAACAGCATACGCCTAGGTAATGGCGAGATTTTGTGACGAAAGCAGTGCTCACTCAGTTAGAGTTGCCTGTTCTAATATTACTCCCAGAATTCTTCAAACAGATCATTTTTTAAGCATGGAGCATGTCATGCCTCTCAAATGAGCTGCATTCCACTACACCACATGATGCTCGACTAGAAAATTTGCCAAGCAATAAGTTACTAGATGTAGCTAAAAACAGCAAAATCTTAAGTTTGCATAACTTTCAGCTCCTAAAGTTGGTAATTATTAAATTATGGCAAGGAAAAAACAGCCTGAATAAACTTATCGCTGCACTGTTTGCAAACAAAATTTTATTGTTAAGAAAATGCACAGCCTCACACAAACAAAAAGCAAGGAATTGTGTTAAATATATACGATCAGGTGCTCTTCTTCATACACCCTCTTTTAATGCACTGTAAGGGTTATCACGATCAAAAATGCAGATCCAACACATTGTTGAAATCTAAATACCACGAAGCTTGTCCGAGCTGGTGAGGTTGCAGCTGTAGCAAACCAGATGAGCACAGCACCACTGCCTGTAGCTTTTAACTCTGTGGGTCGTAGATGACGGTGATGTGTGATGCTTCCAGGGAAAAATGTTGAGAGGATGAGAAGAGAGGTTTTGTAGAAGATAGCAGCTTGTTTTGTACAAGATAGCAGCTGCGTGTAGTGATGCTGCGAAGCCTTCAACGTGTGACACTGGCTAGCAGTCGGGGACGGTAACATCAAACATTGGTAGGTCTCATTCAAGTCACCTGGAGTCATCTTGGATACCATGTGCAATGGACTTAATCATGGGCTGGAAAATGGATGCACGATTCCTAGTTCCAGCATGTGCTCAAACACGCGGCAGGCAATCTTGAGCAGGTCTGCAGCTAGGCAATGTGAGTGAGCATGTGTAGAAGGTCCAGTAGGTGAATGCGTAGACAAAATAAATAAATATCAAAATGCAGGTAAGGCTTCATACCCCGTGTGTCTCACTAGCGTACCCATTCTGGGGGATTAGCAAAGAATGAGCACATACCCAGTTGCACATACCCTGTTCCGATGTTGTCTGTTACGCCATACAATAATCAGCAGTAGGTTGTCTTTGTGTACATATCCAGTGACCCAAGCAGTCACAACTATATAGCAAGAAAAAGACGACAAATGACATGCCCTGGGGAAGCGGCAAGGAAAGTGTCGGATTAAGAAAATGGAAATAATGAAAGAGGATGATGTGCAGGGAGCTGATGGTGCATGGAACTTTACAGCCAAAAACACATTCAACCAAATGAGAAACAGCAGAGCTGTGATAAATTTCGCTTACCTTGAGTACCCACATTACTCGTAATTTTTGTAGGAAGAATGGGCCCGGTACAGTTGTACGAAAAGCTTTCTAGGTAACATTGACCTCTATAGCTATTTTGCCTTGTGTAAAGCAACTCCATACTATGCCTGCAGAATTCTTAACAGTACCAGTCTACTATGGCATCTGCTGCCCTTCACCATGTTTCCCTCCCCTTGGCAGAAATTCCTAAATTAAGAGTGCCGATTATCTGCTCTTTCCATTGCATGACCTATCCAGCTCCACTTCAGTAACTCTCAGCCAGTATATTGGCTACACTCATTTGCTGTCCAATAAGTACTGTACAGTTCTTGTCTCATAATGCTAAACCTGTCATAGTCTAATCCACGAAGCATTGCACAGTCCTGTTTGTTTTCAAGATTCTTTGTTATCCACCATGTTTCAGCCCTTGTGCTTAGTGGCGGTAGAATGCACTGACTGTGTAGTTTTCTATGATAACAAGAAACTCAACTAGGCACTCCAATTCATTCTTATTAGGTGTTATACTCATGATCCAGGTCCCCCGTGACTACTTGGCCCAGGCAAGCATACTTCTGTAACAGGTTCGAGAAGCTGTTCACCAACCAAGGTGTCATGCCAAAGAGGAGGCCAGTAAATGTTATGGCACCAAACAGAGACAGATGCCCATTTGAAGAAGCGCTTGGCTGCATGAGAGGTGCAATCAGATGGGATTCCGAGCATAAGAACCTCAGACGTGTCAGCACTGTGTCCAGAAACATGTACAGACACTTTGACGTGCTGGTCTAGGTCCCACCCACCACCACAGTTGGTATCACCTGGACATTGCTTGGCAAGGAGGCGCCACTGTGGACGACCGGGATTAGAACTGGGCTTGCAATCTGGTCTTGTCTCTAGCCGATGGATTTTCAGCAGGAGTTCACGAGAAAAGTGAGGGAGCCTGACATGTTAAACATCGCAGATGCCTCAGGGCGATTATGGTGAATTCATTTTGACTGTACTCACACTACAATCATATTCACTACAGCATGCTCTGTTCCTGCTATTAGTTTTTAAGATTCATATAATAGTGCTGCTGCTGTAAGCATTTATAACATAATGGAAAACTAATTACTCTTGTGTTTCCTCTTTATTCATTGTACTTTTTCCGTCACGGCCGCTCGATGAAGCCTACATGAGAATGCCTCCTGTGTCGCGCAGAGCTTGGGCAAAGGTGTAAAACAGGCGGTGACAGTTGCTGGCACCAGTTTCGTGGGGATGCCACTATTTCGGGATAGGTCTGCGGGAAGCCGCTGACCAGCCTTGAGGAATGGATTGTTTGAATGTGTGCGATTAAGTTTGCGTCATGCTTGCGTTTGGTGCTTATCGTCCTTCCTAATTTGGTACAGTAAAAAAATGTTGAGGCCTCCATAGGAATGCTTTATGTATAGTATAGACAATGAAGCTGATGATAGTGCTTTCAGCTGCTCTTACGTCTTTACTACTTACCACAGTACTAGTGAAAAGAAATTACAAACAAAAGAATGCAACGTAAGAAATCTAGTGTCATCTTTTTATGTGGTAACGAAAAGTAAAGCAGTGAAATGCAGAGGATTAGAGGAACCTCCGAAACTAAGGGCACCACATTTGTGTGATGGCGGTGAGCAGCAGGACATCCTTGTTTGCCCTGAAGGCATTCGAAATACGCTAAACCTAGTAAAAGAGGTGCAATAGGTGCAAAAGGTGCATTAGGCGCAAAGAATAAAGTAAAATAATTTTTTTTTCTCCCACTTGAGCTGTTTCAAGTCCACTAGTTTCCAAGACTGCTCTACGCTTCTGATGGCTTGTTCTATATCCGTTGTGCAGAAAATTCAGACAGTGACAAAATTATCATGCAGTGAGGTGTGCCCATCCGAGCCAAACTTCATTATCCCAAGATTTGGGAGGAACCCCATAAGAAAGTTATCGTTTGAGAATGCCTCTCATGCCTTCGCAGCATGCTCCCACGTCCACCATTGCATGCGTTTCCTCGCACTTTTCCCTGGCTGTTAGCTTAAGCACTACCTTCTCTCAAAGCATATGTTCATAAAACCGCCAAGCGCGGCGGAGATTTTCCGTGCCGCCTGCTATCGCATAGGTGCCTATTATGTTTTGAGTAAAAAGATAGTCGTCATCTGGCAAAGGTCGGTGCACCCATACACATGCCAGCAATCGTCAACGCGTGAAACACGATACTGCGAGTGCTGCTCCTCCGCAGCACACGTTATCGCGCTGCAAAACGTTCTACAGAGAGTAACTGAAAGCACATGAGTTGCTCATGAATCTGGACTCCTCTTACCCTAATGCAACCACCATATTTCAGTGATTTCCGGTACAAGATTTGCGTACAGTCGTCAGCGGATTGAAGACGACATAACGACCGCTGTTAATTCTGACGCGGCGAAACGTACGAGATACGACGGCGAGTAACTGAGAGCACACGAGCTAAACATGAATGTGATCACCTCCTACTTTAATCACGCCGCCATGTATCAGCGATTCTCCGTACACCAAGATTGAGCACAGAATCTACTTAAGGGCTCACGGTCGCGTTGTCGCATATCGTTCGTTGACGACTAGACACAGGGGATAAGTCGCATACGCGAGTTTTCCTGAAATAATTACTTGATGCAACGCTGGCACTGCGATCGTTCTGACACCACGGGGAGGGCCTCTAGTACGCGTATTTGTCTAATCTTCTTGAACATTGCTTCAGATGTTCTTGTCGCTTTGCTTACTACCCCTTGTGTGTCTTTAATTGACCTAAATTCCAAAGCAGTTTGACATTCTCTAAATGCATAAGGCAATAAAGCTCTTGAGCATACATAATCACTACGGCATGCCGCGAATATACCTTTTAAAGTAGGCCAAATTGAAAGGTGCCAAGCTTCTCAACGTCGTGGATTGCGCGCGAGAATTTCTTTAGGGGCTTTCATGCCGGTTTTTGAAAGCATGTGTACGCCTGCAGTAGTGGTTTCAATGTCGCGCTTCTGGGCTAGAGGTCCTCTGTTTGAATCCTGCCATCGGAGAATTTAATTACGTTTCACTTTAGTCATTTTTAACACCGTGGTTTCTTGCAAATTAGAAGTTCTCAAGCTCACGAAAACCGTTTAAAGACAGAAGGTTGAAGCTTAGCCAAATTTATGTGCTAAGTATGATTCCCTTGCTGGCTGGTCCACCCAATTTGCTGTTCCCGTAGACACTAGCGCCATAGTTCTCGACGTTTAGATGTTTCTATGTAAGCAGCGTGGGTGCCGCCCAACATTAAAGAAACGTGACGTTTCAGCCAAAAACGGAAACCACAATGACGCACGACATCATCGAGGCCCACAGAAATGAAGTGCTGAATGAAAACTGTGTGAGTGCGCCATCTGTTTTACTATCTGACAAAGAAATGGCGCCATTTATCGGCTGACGTGTTGTGAGACCCGCTTTCCCCAACCGCGCAGTGCATCATGTAAGGGTGATCATTGCATGTCTTCATATTCTTTTATGTTTTTTTATTATACTGACGATGACCAGGCACGGCCAGGAGCAGTATGCTTCAATTTCCACGCTTCTGCCTTTTACAGGCTTACCTGGCTTCTTTTCTGGTTCTGCAAGCGTCGTCGGTGCAAGCATCGCCATGTTCCACACGTGCAGGCAGTTCCCGTCCCGCAACTGCAGTCACCGACTGCCTGACTTTCAGCCGCAAACGAAATCAAGGCCAGATGCAAGCGCTACCGTCCCATCCTTCTACGCATGGTCTCCTTGCACGATGACGTCACAGCCAGGAGCGGACATCAATGGACGGCGGTGCAGTGGTCTCTTCAGTGGGCACGGAGGCACGGCCAGGAGCAGTATGCTTCAATATCCACGCTTCTGCCTTTTACAGGTCTGTAAGCCATATTCTTTGTAGGCTAAGAAAAATGATAATCGTTGTTTGGTCCTGCTTCCGTGCCTGGAAGTGCTTGCTAACACTGCCTGTGATTGTTGTTCGATGCTTTTTTGTTACTTCGTTCCGGTGATGGGGAAGCAAATGCGGGCCCTGACAGGCGAACTAAAGCCCTGCTCGATATGGATTCATTGCCTGATGACCCTTCCGAAAAGATGACAGTCATATTTACCCTCATTAAAGACGTTCCTACGCGCTCAGCTCATTCCGCTAAAGTCCAGAACGAGTTGGCTACTGATGTTAAAGATATAAGGACGAGCCAAAAGAAAATCGAAGCTCAAGTTAAATCAATCCAGAAGAGGCTTGGTGAGCTTGAAACAAAAACTAAATCAATTGAGCTCCTAGAGCGCGCTGTTGATCACGTAGAGGACACAGTCAAGTCGGTTGAAGCCCATCTTGGCCATTTAGAATGCCGCCTGAACGAGCACGAGGTCCGATCTCGGCGCAACAACATAATTCTTCGAGGCATTCCAGATTCTCAAGAATCGTGGGAACAATCCGAGTCCAAGATAAGGTCCATCTTCGCAGGTGCGCTTGACGTCCTGTCGGACAACGCGATCGAGCGCGCATATCGCTTAGGATCATATTTGCAAAACAAATGCCGCCCTATGATCGTCAAATTTTCTGATTTCAAATTAAAAGAAAGAGTTCTCTCAACAAGAGCAATACTGAAAGAGAAAAACATAAGCGTTAGCGAAAACTTTTGTGCAGCCACACGTGAAGTGAGACGCAAACTATTCCAGTTTGCTAAAGATCAACCTGCGCACCCACCTACCAAGTGCGTTACAAAAAGTTAATAATAAATAAGAAACAATATGTCTACGACCGGATAAGTCAATGTGTCAAAGAAAACGAGTCGTCACGAACACGCAGAGCTGCAGACAATACAGAGCATGCGCCTGGGCAGTCGACGTCCCCTGCTCACTTAGTGAGATAGGAACGCGACAGGGTCAACAAACGCAACCTATCGAATAGTTCATTTCTTTTTACTAACATCCGAGGCAATACCAACAAACGCGTTGCACTGGAATCGGCCATCGACACGTGCGGGCCGGACATTATCGCGTTAACCGAAACATGGCCTCATGCACAAATCGGAGACCATGAATTATTCATGAACTCGTGCGACTTTTTTGTCTACCGCTGTGACCACGACACACGCCAAGAGGCGGTGTACTGCTGGCGATAAATAAAAGGCTGCCTTCAAATTGCATTAAAATTGCATCCAGTTTGGAGATTGTATTGGCAGTCGTTAAACTAGCACATCAAAAAATAATTTTGGGTGTCTTCTATCGCCCCCCGATTTGCACGATGCCATTCATAGTGTTCGCTCTCCTCACACCACAGTGCCAATTTTCTTGCTTGGTGATTTAATATGCCAAATATTATGTGGTACAATGATCCCCTCACAGTGTATCCCAACTCCTCTATGGCGCAAGACTTCTTAGAATTGTGCAATACCTTTTCGCTGACCCAAATGGTTAAGGAACCAACTAGACTAACCACATCTGTTTCCAATACACTTGACCTTGTTTTTGCTACCCGACCCGATCTTATTACCGATCTAACATGCTTGCCAGGTATAAGCGATCATTGCCTACTTTCATTTAAAGTTTGCCTCGAGCGACCTAAACCGATTAAAAAGATCAAGACATTAAGAAATTATAACAAGGCTGATTTTCTTTCAATTAATAATGAACTCGCAGTGTTCCTTGATGAATACTTGCGTGAATTTGAATGCCGTAATCTGCAAACTGGAGTATCTTTGTTCATAAAATGATTGAATTAATAGATAGGGAAATCCCTATTTACACGATCACCTCTAATCTAAAAAATACCATGGTATAATCATCAGCTAAACGCTTGTCTAATAAAAAAAAGCGCCTGTTTAAATCGGCTAAACTAAGCCGTACCAATGTTCGTTGGTCAGCCTACAAATAGAGTGCCGATGAGTACGCGCAGGCCCTAAAAGACGCCAAAGATAACTTCCTAAGCAGCACATTACCTCGTATGCTTAAAACTAACCCTAAACACTTTTGGCGCACTGTTAATTTTGAAGACAATAATATAATAGCACTCAGTGACGTTAATGGTGACGCTATACCGGCCAACCAGTGTCTCGGAGTACTAAATGAAGTTTTCGCAAAACATTTCTCGTTACCTAGCAATTTCACTCCGCCACACCTACGACCATATGGCCTTGATGTAAAGCTCCCTCTCATTATCAGCTACGATGGTGTCGCAAGCATCATTTGGTCACTAAGACCATCCTCTGCACCGGGTAGTGATCACATTATTGTGAAATTCCTTCAAAGCACAGTTTGTTACACATCAATCACCTTAACTAATATTTTGCAGCAATCATTGCACGATGGTTTCCTTCCAACCGAGTGGAAAGACGGGAAGGTAATTCCAATTCATAAATCAGGCAATAAGCATTCCCCTCTAAACTACAGACCGATTTCACTCACAAGTATTCCTTGTAAGACACTAGAGGATATCTAGTCTTCTCATCTTGCTACTTTCTTGGAGTCGAATTCATTTTTCGCACCATCACAGCATGGATTTCGCAAATCATACTCGTGTGAAACCCGACTAACACTTTTTGTACGCAAACTGAACACCGTTCTTGACAATAGGTCCTTGGCTGACTGCATCTTCCTTGACTTTGCTAAAGCCTGTGACAAAGTGTCACAAACTGCTCATCTATAAATTACGACTACTTAAGCTCGATCGCTGTATGTTAATCTGGATGGAAAGTTTTCTTGCTAACCGTTCTCAGTTTGTTTCAGCTAACGACGCAAATTTGGAAGAATGCACAGTCCATTCTGGTGTACCGCAGGGCTCAGTCCTCGGTCCTCTTCTTTTCCTCATCTATATTAACGATTTACCATCCTGCGTTTCCTCGTACGTTCATTTGTTTTGCCGATGATTGCGTAATTTTCCGAGAAATAACAAGTTCGAATGACGCCGCTCTTCTTCAAGCTGACGTTAACGCAGTCTTTGAGTGGTGTAATACATGGCTTATGGAACTAAACATTAAACAATGCAAATTCATGCGAGTGTCTGAAACATTACTAGTTTACCAACTTATCACTTAAACAATTCACTACTCGAAAGCGTATTTTCATATAAGTACCTCGGAGTTGACATCAGTAGCAATTTAACATGGGATACTCACACTTCTCATGTCTGCAAAGCTAATCGCATGCTCGGATATCTTCGTCATAACCTTGCAAAATCACCTTCGTATCTCAAACTAATGCTATATAAAACACCCATTCGCCCTAAGTTAGAATATGCCGCTTCAGTTTGGAATCCGTATTAATGTACTTTGGTACATACGCTTGAAATGGTGCAAAAGAATTCGGTCCGTTTTATACTCTCTGATTACAATCGAATCGCGAGCATCACAGTAATGAAAGCTAACCCTAATCTACCTACGCTTGCTTCTCGACGTGCGATGCTTCGCTTAAGCCTTTTTCACTAACTGTATCATTATCCCTACCTGCGTGATTTACTAATACTTCCTCCCCATTACGTTTCGCACCGTTTGGATCATGCTCATTAAGTAGGCTTTCCGTTGTGTAAAACAGAAACATTCCTACATACCACGCACATCAAATGATTGGAATTGCCTTCCCAAATTGGTAGTACCAATTCCAGATCATGAAAAATTTCTTACCTCATTAACCAATGCTCTGTAACATCTTATTTTTGTCTTCCTCTTTATAGATATTACAGTATAATTAGATAAACTGGACTGCTTCTTTGTATATACATAGTATGTTTTGCAACATGTATTTTGCCTATTCATAACTACTATGGCATAATTAGAAACATTGTGCTGATTCTTGTAGTTAGAATATTGTTGTTGTTGTTCTTGTTTTGTACCACTCCCCTCTGTAATGTCTGCTGACCTTGAGGGTATCATAAATAAACAAATAAATAAATAAATAAATAAATAAATAAATAAATAAATAAATAAATAAATAAATAAATAAATAAATAGCGTATTTACATGTACGTCCTTCATCTCAGTAAATTCAGTTGTTAGCGCTACGTGCGGCTCTCGCGTGCATCTTCTGTGTCCTCGCCTTTCGCGCTGTTCCCTAGATCAAGACGTTGAATCAACTAGCCGACACATTCACTTTATTAGATCCCTCTAGGGATGACTCTGTGACCGGCGCTAGCCGGATTCAACCCGCGACTCCGAGATAAGCAGCGCGACGCTATCCCCACCCGGATACAGTTGCGTGTGATAACGGGCGCTTTATCTTGACTCGAACATAGGTTTTCGAGAATCGCTTGTGGCCTGCAGAAAAAATCGACTTATCCAGCTGGATTACTCACATAGGGCATTACTTACATTGAAGAAAATAGTGCTGTAGACAAATTAACACGTTTTCACTAATCTACCAGTCGACTAATTACATTAACGCACATATAGCCATAGAACAATTGAAGCTAGGGATTTCACTAGGCACATACGCTTATAACAAATTTTTAATCTAGCACTATTTTTCAGATGATTCCAGTCAATCTGGCGGTAAGAAATATACTGTTATTCCACTCACCTTTATCACAAAACGTTTTTTAATGTTATGAAACAGAAAAGTTACTGGAACACTAGTGCATTGTTGCATATTATCATCTTGTAATATTTCTAATCATCCCAATAAAACTAATTATGATTCTGCTTTCGCTTCAAATTTTCGGAACTCTCATCTCAAAAGTGCTGTAATCAACAGAATTCATTCTAAGCGAATATGACTGTCCAGATGGCCAGCTACAATTCGCAAATTGTAGTATGTGCCCTAACGTAATTAGTTTGAGTTAATTAGCCAAAGTTAGTTAACTGTTTAAATATCCTCCTGAGTTCCGAGGTGTATTAAAGTTTACAGATTTTTGTGAGCTTTTCAGAAATTTATGTTTACGTTACAGAGTCGAAAAGTGAACTTTAGTATTTCACAATTATTGGCTGTTTTCGCACAGCATAATGTCCAATATATTGGACACTGGAACTCTACCCAGTCATTCTTGTGGTAGTGGATAAGCAGTAGCAAAGGGCAAACTTAATGTAGCAAATGGCTTCAAAAGTGCAAAATCTGTTCAATTATCAAAATTTCATTACAGAAAAAGAACGAGCGATAAAGTATGAGGAATAGAACTTACTTTTTGGCGGTTACCGTAGAAAGCCGTGCTGCTGAATGCCGCCATTGCAAACACCCCTGATGGACAAACTACTAATGCATTTTCAACAAAACTTTATAGATGGCATTAATAGGTATCTAAAATACTGGAAAATTTGGTTTTACGGGCTAAAATGTGCTGCCGCCTGGATAGCGACGGAGTATTTGATGTCCAATATATTGAACAAATGCCCCATAGCCGCCACTAAGGAGGATATAGTTTTTTTATTTCTCACGAAATAATGTCCGCAACTCAGGGTAATCTATCGCAGTATTTGCCAAAGACGATACAATATTTGGCAATGACATGCCAAAGACGAGATTTGATAAATTGTTAGCGATAAAAAGCTATACTCATATAGCTGAAGTACCTCGCAGTGTGAGCCTTGCATGGACAATGCTTTTGTATTACGGCTAAGATAAAAAATTGCTTCGATTTTTAGTCGAAACATCGTTTTTTCGTTGTTTGAATGCAATACATTTTTTTCATTTGTTTTGAGGCTGTCGTGATCGTACTGGAACCTTTATCTGAATAAAGCTTTTGATTGCTATGGACAACTCTCATCGTGCGTTCGTAGTTATAATTACCCGTGCGCTGCTTACAAAGTCCTTGAAAAAAGTCACGCATCAATCGGGGCGAGAAAGCTCGTCAATAAAAAGTGCGATGCAAATTATTATTTGCATCGCACTTTTTTACAGGCGAGGTTTCTGAGCCCGATTGATACGCGATGAAGGAGGGCTCCTATTCATACGAGTTACAAACATTTATGCTCCATACTCGTAGGCATCGGCTGGTCACAGCATCGGCAAAAAACAAAAAAATTAACCCCGACTCCACTTTTGTGCCACACAGCGACGCATTCGGACCGATAGCTGACAAATTTCGAACTACAGTGTCATTACGGCGTCCCACTTTTGCGACGCATTTGGCAGAATTACAGACAGGCCGCCGCGAGCTAGTATTCTCATTTTCTATGAACACGCTACGCCATGGAAAGCCTAACTTATGAAGGTACATTCGTTTGCATTATTTATTTATTTATTTATTTATTTATTTAAACATCTTCAGGCCCCGAGGGCCTTGCAGAAGGGAGTGGAATGCGCTAAAAAAGAATGTCTATAACACAGAAATGCGGCAAAACAGGAAACAAGAATAGCACAGAAATGCTGCAATACAGAAAACAAAAACAGGAAAAGGTAACTATGCTGCAGCAAAATCCAGATTACGGAAAATGAACAAGATCTTCAATAGCAGATTTAAACAAGTAAGTGCCGGTAATTGCTCCATTTGAAGTGGTCAGGCGGTTCCAATCGTTACTTATCTTAGGAATGACTGAGTAAAAATATCAGTTAGTCCGAGAAAACGAGACGCCTACTTTATGAAGGTGATCTCTACGGGATGAAATGTACTCTGGCTCATATGGAACGACTTCTTTAAGGTGGCAGTGAGGATAATTTTTGTTACCGAGTGCTAAGCGAGACACTTTCTTTCGTAAGGGAAGAAGAGAAAGGTTCAATCTAGTTTTAATGGCAGACACACTAGACAGACAAGAGTAGTTGTGAAGTACGAATCTTGCGCTTAGGTTTTGCACCGAATACAAAGTTTAAATGAGAGACTAAAGACCGGGATCCCACACCGAGCATGCATATTCAAGTATTTTGCGTGTGAGCGATTAAGAGAATAAAAGTTTTAAGGAAGATGGTGCCATAGAGTAATTGCGGCTTAAATACCCAGCATACGATTGCCATGAAGGTAATATGTGTATGGAAGAACAGAATATTGGTTATGAAAACATCTTCAGAATCATCAAAACGATGCCAGGGTGTTCTCCTCGTATGCTGAGCACAAACAAAAGCCGAGACTTCCAAACAAAGGAAATGCATTTTTGATGCCTACAGCATACTGCTAATCAATGCGATACAAAAAAAGTCAACTACGTGTGCGTTGTTCATAGGCATTTCTTGTGTTCTTTTTTTTCCGGCAGGGCACCATTGTGAACACTAAATAAGAAAGCAAGGCGACACTTCGCTTACTAGCAATTAACATCTTTAAAATATTCGACAATATGTTGGCTTGCATTATTCGCGACATTCGTCACAACCTCAGTGTCCTCGACGCTAGTTACGCGCAAAAGAAGTAGAAAAGCAAGCGAAAACTCGTGTTGCTTCTGTGACCAGCACTAACCTTCCTGCTGACTACTCTGAAGCCACGTCTCCATGTGTTCGTGAATTGCGTTCACAGACATTACGCACCTTTTCCATTTGTCATGTGCGCCCCCGGCCAAATCCATATAAGAGTGACGACAGGCGTTCTGTCCTTCTCAAGGTGCCAAGTGATCCTGTCAAAGGCGATGAGTCCAGCAGGAGGAACATCAGCCTCGTGCAGGTTACTGGTGACCTTGAATGAACCACAAACTATGACCCTTTGGAATGGGGGCGTGGGCTCAACGTCATCCAAAAAGTAGTCGGCTGGTGAGTAGTTTGCTGGCAGCGGCTTGAAGTCGCTGAGTTTTGGCCGCACCCATCCTTCTGGAAGCCACATAGCCACAGTGTTACTGTATTGTCCACATAGCGTAGTGGTAGTAACATAGTATTTACCACCTAGCGACTGCGTTATCCAGAAACAACCAGTTCAAATAGCGTCTGCTAAGCTGATCGCTTCGGGAATGCATACATGACCCCCCTCCCCCTCCCCCTCCCCCAGCGCACACAGCCACAAATACTCAGGTCACGCAGATACAGGCAATGACTATCATCCCTTGTGCTTCTTTTTGCGGCGTAACTGCTATTCTCCAGTTGCTTGAAATTTTTCGTGGCGTGCTAACGAAAAAAAAACCTCCAACTCAAAAAGGGTTTGTGTCGGTGTTTTCACGTAACAAAACTCTGTTATTTTCTCGTATATACGAATTACAACTTGATGGTGTCATGTCTGCAGGTTGTGTACAAGTCGTACGAGTTTTTGACACATTATACTTCGTGAAATTCAGTTAGTCCAATAACTGCAAGAATGAAGACGAATGGCGATGGACCTCAAACGGCAGCTCCAAAAGGGCATGGTCATTCAGCTCACGGGTAACAGCATTGTTTTCTCGTATATTCATATTACAACGCGAAGCTACCGTGTCTGCAGCTTGTGCATAAGTCATACCTTACGCATTTTCCGACGCTATTTTCTTTTAAACATATATTTTGTTCAATAAGGCAGTTGCGATTGGCGGATGGCCTAGAAGAATGATGATGCATGCTGCACTTCCGCGCATGAGCGTGCCCGCGTGACGCACGACGCCTGTGGTGGTGGTGGTGGTGCCTGCGCAACGTTGTTTAACGTCAGGTGGGGTGGCGGTACCTGTCTAACATAGACACCAGCTTCGCTGTACAGGGTGGAATGGAGGCGGGCTTTTGTTTTCGTGACCATTCCTCATGCACGCTGATGATATCTATTTAAGTTTAGCCGGTTTAAGTGTTGTCAGAAAAAAAAAGCCAACTCATCCCTTCGTGGTTCACATCTATCGAAGACATGTCTCCTTGATCGAGTTGCGGTAAGAAGTTGGGCGGAGTAATTGCGCACGGCACTCTATCGCGTCATGTCTCGTGTGACGGGAGTACGAGGAGCGTGCGGCTGCTTACAATGTTTCTCTCGCTATCTATTGGGTCGGCCAACACATTCCGACTGCACGTACTAATGGGATGCCTTTAGACTGCACTATCTGCGGATCTCCCCTCGAAAGAGGCACAAACATACCAGATAAGAAAAGGGAAGCGTTCTCGCTTATATAGGCCTTGTTTTAAAGAAGGACAGCATAAAGCACGTAAAACAATTTACATTTATTTTCACAGAATTAAGCAGACAATCCTGGCATTGCGCTTGTCATCCCACTGCGTCTAGTGTACTGAATAATGCTTGCACCGGACAGAGATTTGTGTGCTGCCGCATTGCACAACCAATCTCGCTGCTTCTCGGCCCCACAAGGCCCCTACGTGCCGCGGAGTTGACGCTGACGCTTTCTCCCTAATTAAAACAAGAGTGTGCTTTCATTCCAGCAAGTTGATTCCGCAAAACGTTTATATGTCATTTCTGTTCGGAAGTTAGAAAAAAAGACGACCAACGAAAAAAACACGGTTCGCAAAACGCTGGAAAATAAGTACAAATTCGCTTCCTGGTCTTCCAGTGCAACGACATAGCCTAGAAAAATGGTACTAATATTAAGCGGCTGCGGCGGCCTATTTGAGTGCCACCCGTACTGCTTGCGCTAGATCGCATCTAAAGGCGGTCTTACTCGAAGCTCTCATAATTTTTGCAAGTTAAAAATGGTAAATTGGGTCATACTGTCAACACGATAGTTCCAACAGCTGACTGTACCCCGGACGCTGGCTGTGTACAAATGTTGAACACCGCATGCTTTTCGCATTTACCAAAGAAACTGTTACCCAGGACTTTTTCTAACCAATCACCATAACACTGCATATGCTGTTGATTATATCCTCGGTAGAAGAGATTCTTAAATATAAAAAAAATGAATCCCTCTACTTTCGTAGGTGGCGACGAGATCAACTGAAAGCTGTTGAATATAGCATATAGGATCGGCAAGTCTGAGCCAGACCCAAAATTTATTTCCAGTACCGAGGTCGTTATGCATTTCTTTATCAGGTACGGCACATTCTCCGAGCAAGTATCTGAGTTTTCTCAAGGTAATATTCAGTTTAAAAAAAGCTCAGCTGTGCATTGCATGTGTAACACGGCATGGTAAAGGTTAATGTCTCAAACTGCCAGCGTTCATCGTCCGGATACTCTTTCGTAAAAATTACGCCCCTCGCCACACATATGAAAATATAGGGCATCTGGAACCTATTCAATATATATATATATAAAGTAATCATAGTTTTGTCGCTTTAAAGTAGTCTAAAGGCGGTCTGGATGTGTGTATATACGTCGAAATACATGCTGTGTTTTCATATCAGTGGTGTTTTTATTATACATTAATGATATAACGCAAGTTATTGAATCAGAAATTGCACTTCTTGCGCATGACTGCGTATTGTATCGGAAATTCACTAATTCTAAGGACAAAATGCGAATGCAAAGAAATAATAACAAAAGTAATGATTGGTTCCTGTGGTTGTGGACGCAATTAAACATGAAGAAAGTAACTTTCACTGAATTTATTTGATAAAAGCAAGCTCCTCTGACTTGGTAAATGATTTGTTGGGACTGGATTTATTCAAACGTCGACAGGATTTATTAAAGTCGACTGGATTTATTCGAAAGTTAAAACAGGTTCGTCGTGTTGCAGTGGTGGCGTCCCAGTCGGGCGGCCGCTTCGCTTACAAGAAAGAGCAGGGACAATTACCGTCACGGCGAGGCAAACTGGATTGCCGGAGCAAGTGGCAATGACCCACGCTGCGGGGACAACGAAGAGACGGACGGTCGCTACAAGAGCTCCCCCCCCCCCTCTTAGAATGCTGGAAGCTTAGGTGGGAATGGTGGAATGAATGAAGAGTTAATTATGTTCAAGATAGGCCGGTTTCATGAGGTAGCACGACAGTCTCTCTTTCATGCCGTGAACGTCCATCGCCAAGGCCTTCTCTGAACGCGAAACCACAAGAAAGGGGCATTCATAGGATGGAGTCAATGGTGGCTTGATAGAGTCGTGCCGCAGAAGACGTGCGAGGTTGTGTCCATCGTAGGGAAACTAAACGCAGGCTGCCAGGAATGTAGCCTCCCTCTCTGCTGTGCGGCAGCTGCCGGAGTGCCTTGCTGGGGGGCGAAGGACGAGCTTGGAACGCGGATTGCTGACCCATAGAGTATCATCATTATTGGTTGTTAGCAGCCCTAATAGTACTTGAGGTAGCCTTTCCACTGCGGGAATGACGCAGTCCCTCAGTCCCCACCAGCAGGCCGCAGTCCTGGCCGGCTACGCCCAAGAGGGCCCAGCTGAGCCTCGAACAACCGCTCGCGCTTCGAGGCACTTCGTCCTCCACTTCTTCGACTGCTGGCTCCGATGCCAAAGTTCTCATTCCCCCCACTGCTGTCTGTCGAGCATGGCGGTCAATGACGCCTTCAGTTGTCGGTGGAGACGCTCGACCATGCCGTTTCTCTCCGGGTGGTGAGCCGTGATAGTAGTGCGCGTGCCCAGCAGTCTCGCCACGGCAGAAAATGGGGAGCTTTGGAATTGTCGGCCTCTGCCAGTAGGCACACGAAAAGGAAGACCGTGCCGACACAACCACTTAACAAGAAATGCTTCCGCCACCTTTTCGGGCGTGATTTCTTGCAGAGGCGTCGCCTTAGGTCACCTTGAGTACCGGTTGACGCACGTGAGGAGGCACCTGAAACCTTGGCAAGGCGGAAGAAGCTCCAAGTCTAAGTGCACATGATCGTATCGGCTCTCTGGTGGTCGAAACAGCTGCCCCACTGAACGCGTGTACCGGGTCACTTTCACGGCTTGGCAGGCCTGGCAGCTTCTTGCCCAGCTTCAAACAACATTGTTGATCGCTGGCCTGACTGGCCAGATATGAACTGAATCGAATATTGACCACCGAAACGGATGGGACACGAACGAGCGAGGAGCTCCCTACGATGTGTCGCAAGTGACCAATGTTGTTGTGTAGGGAAGCGCTACATCCGCAAGCTGGAGTGACGAACCTTTTTCCCTCCACTGGCGCAGCTCGGGGTCGTGTAGCTCGGCGGAGGCTAGAGCTTGGGAATCCACAGGGCCCGCAGGCACAGCGCCGATCCGTGACAGTGCGTGAGCTGCCTGATTTTCTCTCCCAGAGATATGATGGATGTAGATAAAAAATTCAGAGATAGAAGAAAGTTGCCGAAGCTCACGTGCTGAGCACGAGGAACTATTGTTCTTTAAAATGAAGGCTAACGGCCTGGGGGCGGTCAGAATGTAAAAGCTACAGCCTTTAAGAAAAAAAGAAAACGTAGATCCTTCACAGTGCAATAGATGGCCAACATGTCCTTCGCGAAGGTGCTGTAGCGAGCTTTTTTATGTTTGAGGCGCTTTGAGAAGAAGCCCAGTGGTCTCCAGTCTGTGCCATCGTGCTGCTGCAGTACTGCACCCACTGCCCTGGTCGATGCTTCCATCATAATGCGAGCTGGCGCGTCGGGCAAGGGATGAATCAGCAACACTGCAGTCGCCAACTCGACCACAGAGGTAGACCAGGAGGATGACGGCCCGTCTCCAGATGCTAAATTGGTCCACCTGTGGTCTGCGCAGCAGAGTTTGCAGAAGCGCTGGCTCGCACAGAAACACAACCGTGGTCTACGCAGACGCATCGCGCAACTGGAATGGGATATCGAGAAATACTCACGAAAGCTCAGTCAGGAACACTGGCACCAGCTATGCGACCGCCTTAATGGCCAGCTAGGGTGCAAAAACACCTGGTTCCTGCTTAAGCACCTACTTGACCCCAGTCAGACAAAAACAGCATCACAAGAGAACCTTCAGAGGATCATACATTCTTACCCGGGAGATAATGATGCCCTTTTTGAAGCTCTAGAAAACCGCTACTTTAATACAAGCACCGATATTCCTCGACCCGTAGCTTATACTGGAAAGGAAAACAGGGAACTAGACAGCGAAATTATGGAATCTGAATTACGTGCTGTCCTAAACAACATCAAAACAACAGCGGCGGCTGGCGAGGACGGCATGACCAATAAAATGCTACGGAACCTAGACGATCTTTCGGTTACTGAAATCACCAATCTTTTCAACATCCACTGGAAAGAGGGAACTATACCCACCAGCTGGAAACATGCAAACGTAATTTTCATACCCAAACCAGGCAAGAAGCTGGAGCTAGAGAATCTCTGCCCTATCTCCTTAACCTCTTGCCGGGGCAAGGTTATGGAACACGTCATTCTTAACAGGCTAAACGAGTACACTGAAAGCAATGGGCTGCTGCCGCATACGTTGATAGGCTTCAGATCAAATCTGTCCGCTCAAGACATTATGTGGCAAATTCAGCAAGATATCCTACATCCGGGCCCTATAAGAGCCACCCGTACAATTCTAGGGCGGGACGTGAGTAAAGCGTTCGACAATGTGTCACATGCTTCAATACTCACAAATCTAGCCCAAATGAATGCCGGGAAGCGCACCTATAGCTATATTACAAGCTTTCTCAAGGATCGCACTGCAGAAATGCATTTTGGGGACATTAAAAACGGACAATTTCAATTAGGTACAAGGGGCACCCCTCAGGGTGCGGTCCTCTCCCGCTTCCTTTTCAATGTGGCCATGCGAAACCTCCCTCCATTACTGGAAAGGATCCCGCATATCAAACACTCCATCTATGCCGATGATATCACCATCTGGGCAAATAGCGGTTCCGATGGAGAAATCACGGAAGCATTACAAGCGGCCGCGGATACCGTACAAAATTTTGTGCGACAGAATGGTCTAGCGTGCTCGCCGACAAAATGGGAGCTTCTCGTCATCCGTGATAAATCAACCAAACACGCCACCGAAAGGGACGCCACCTCCCCTATACGAGTCAGTATGGAAGACGACCCAGTTCCACCCGTACTGACTATAAGAGTCCTGGGCATGTTAATTCAACATAACACGCATAATTCTGAGGCGATTGTCCGATTACGGACGACAGCCCGCCAAATATGTGGCCTAATCAGACGAGTAGCCACACGACACCGCGGTATGAAGGAGGCTGATATCTGCCATTTGACGCAGGCTTTCCTGATCAGTCGCGTCGTGTATTCGTTCCCTTACTACCACCTACGCCTTTCTGACAAGAAAAAAGTTAACAGTGTCATTCGCACAGCTCATAAAGCTGCCCTTGGTCTCCCGAGGTATGCGAACACTGAACGATTACTTGAGCTAGGTATATACAATACCCTAGACGAACTCGTGGAGGCCCATAAAACAGCCCAACGTGAACGACTCTCCCGCACTGCAACTGGCAGGGTTATTCTAGGTAAACTCGGGCTGAATCCCGTTATGAATTCAGCAGGAAGAACAGCATTACTCGGTGTGGTCAAAATCCGTTTGGTTATAAAACCGTTACCCAAGAACATGCTCTCTGGCAGACACGACAAGAGGCGGTCTGCCAGAGCCAAGGCCCTTTAAGAAAGGTACCAAAGCAACCAGCACACCGCTTACGTCGATGCAGCAAAGCAAGATCCCCAAACTTACGTAGTGAGCGTCGTGACCGGAGAGGGAAGTATCCTCAACGCCGCGACCATAAAAACAGCGTCCACCGTGGAAGCGGAAGAGACTGCCATTGCTTTGGCCATCATGAATCCCTCCGTGCAAACTATCATAAGCGACTCCAAAAGGGCAATAGCATAGGCGTCTGTGCAGCGCGAGTTCTACGGGACTTTAATAATGAAAACACTGTTGAACTCGTATGGGTCCCTGCCCATTCGGGGAATCAAGGGAATGAGGAGGCGCACTGGGTAGCCCGAGGTCTAATCAACCGGGAGATGGGCCCCTCAGACTCGGATCCCATGGATGAGGCACCGACGACATACCACGAAATAACAAACTATTACAAGCAAAAAAGGCGAATCTACCCGCCTCCAAACGCAAGCCTCACGCGAGAGCAAGCTTCGATCCTGCGTCGAATCCAAACTAAATCGTTCCCCAGCCCACATTGGCTAGCCATAATTACCAACGGGCAATGGAACCCAATATGTCAAAATTGCACAAATCAAACATTGGCTACCCAAAATCACATTCTTTGGGGGTGCGAGGGCTTACCCCCTCCCAGGTCGCTCCTGCCAGCTCTCTCACAACAGACGTGGGAAGAGCTGCACAGAACGCCGGATGAAAAAGTACAAAAAGCCTTCGTTGCCTGGGCCGAAAGGGAAGCTCTCCGTGAGGGGCCATTCTAGGACTCGGGCCTGCCAGATCATAACTGAGCAGAGTCTCAATAAAGTTGTTACCACCACCACCTCCTGTAAGGCCACCCATTTGGAGTTGCTGTTTCAAAACTACCGGCCCAAAGAAACAACCTTCTATTGTTTTACTCGCTCAATTCATTTCGGTCGCGGCTTCAACAGAAAAGGTCAAGAAATGTTACATATTTTTCGGGCAATATGTGAACTCTCAGCAGCGTAATGTGTGTAACGAAAGTCATCGTCATCTTCATCATCCTGGTTACGCCCACTGCAGGGCAAAGGCCTCTCCAATTCTTCTCCAACTACCCCGGCCATGTACTCATTGTGGCCATGTTGTGCCTGCAAAGCTCTTGATCTCATCCGCCCACCTAACTTTCTGCCACCCCCTGCTACGCTTCTCTTCCCTTGGAATCCGGTCCGTAAACCTTAATGACCATTGGTTATCTTCCCCCCTCATTACATGTCCTGCCCATGCCCATTTCTTTATCTTGATTTCAACTAAGATGTCATTACCCGCTTTTGTTCCCTCACTCAATCTGCTCTTGCCTTATCCCTTAACCTTACACCCATCATTCTTCTTCTCGTTGCGTCGTCCTCAATTTAAGTAGAACCATTTTCGTAAGCCTCAAGGTTTCGGCCCCGTACGTGAACACTGGTAAGATACAGCTGTTATACTCTTTTCTCTTGTGGGATAATGGAAACCTGCTGTTCATGATCTGAGAATGACTGCCAAACGCACACGAGCCCATTCTTATTCTTCTGATTATCTCAGTCTCATGATCCGAATCCGCGGTCACTTCCTGCCCTAAGTAGATGTATTTCCTTACCACTTCCAGTGCCTCGCTTCCTATCGTAAACTGCTCTTCTCTTCCGAAACTGTTAAACATTACCTTAGTTTTTTGCAGATCAATTTTTTAGATCCACCCTTCTGCTTTGCCTTTCCAGATCAGTGAGCATGTATTGTAATTGGCCCCAGGAGTTAGTAAGCAAGGCAATATCATCAGCGAATCGCAAGTTACTAAGGTATTCTCCATTAACTCTTATCCTCGAATATTCCTAATCCGGGTCCCTAAATAACTCCTCTAAACACGCTGTGAATAGCATTGGAGAGATCATATCTCCCTGCCTGACACCTTTCTTTATTTGAAATTTGTTGCTTTCTTTATGTAGGACTACGGTGGCTGTGGAGCCGCTATAGATATCTTTCAGTATTTTTACGTACGGCTCGTCTACACCCTGATTGCGTAATGCCTCCATGACTGCTGTGGTTTCGACTGAATCAAACGCTTTCTCGTAATCAATGAAACCTATATATAAGGGTTGGTTATATTCCGCACATTTCTCTATCATCTAATTGATAGTGTGAATATGGTATATTGTTGAGTAGCCTTTACGGAATCCTGCCTGGTCCTTTGGTTGACAGAAGTCTAAGGTGTTCGTGATTCTATTTGCGATTACCTTAGTAAATACTTTGTAGGCAAAAGATAGTAAGCTGATCAGTCTATAAATTTGAAGTCTTTGGCGTCCCCTTTCTTATGGATTAGGATTATGTTAGCGTTCGTCCAAGGTTCCAGTACGCTAGAGGTCATGAGGCATTGCGTATACAGGGTGGCTAGTTTTTCTAGAACAATCTGCCCACCATCCTTCAAGAAATCTGCTGTTACCTGATCCTCCCCAGCTGCCTTCCCCCTTTGCATAGCTCCCAAGACTTTCTTTACTTCTTCCGGCGTTACTTGTGGGATTTGAAATTCCTCTAGACTATTCTCTCTTCCATTATCGTCGTGGGTGCCACTGGTACTGTATAAATCTATATAGAACTCCTCAGTCACTTGAACTATCTCATCCATATTAGAAATGATATTTCCGGCTTTGTCTCTTAATGCATACATCTGATACTTACCTACTGCTAGTTTCTTCTTCACTGTTTTTAGGCTTCCTCCGTTCCTGAGGGCATGTTTAATTCTATCCATATTATACTTCCTTATGACGGCTGTCTTACGCTTGCTGATTAACATGGAAAGTTCTGCCAGTTCTATTCTAGCTGTAGGGTTAGAGGCTTTCATACATTGGCGTTTCTTGATCAGATCTTTCGTCTCCTGCGATAGCTTATTGGTATCCTGTCTAACGGAGTTACCACCGGCTTCTATTGCACATTCCTTAATGATGCCCATAAGATTGTCGTTCATTGCTTTACCACTAAGGTCCTCTACCTGTTCTGTGGCTTGATCCAGAATTCCTCTATTTTCCCTCTTACCGCTAACTCATTGACCGGCTTCTCATGTGCCAGTTTCTTCCGTTCCCTCCTCAAATCTAGGCTAATTCGAGTTCTTACCATCCTATGGTCACTGCAGCGCACCTTGCCGAGCACGTCTACATCTTGTATGATGCCAGGGTTCGCGCAGGGTATGAAGTCGATTTCATTTCTAGTCTCACCATTCGGGCTCCTCCACGTCCACTTTCGGCTAACCCGCTTGCGGAAAAAGGTATTCATTATCCGCATATTATTCTGTTCTGCAAACTCTACTAATAACTCTCCTCTGCTATTCCTAGAGCCTATGCCATATTCCCCCACAGACTTGTCTCCGGCCTGTTTCTTGCCTTCCCTGGCATTGAAGTCGCCCATCAGTATAGTGTATTTTATTTTGACTTTACCCATCGTCGATTCGAAACGAAAGGTACATGCTTTTGATACGTAAACAATTTTGACACGCGTGCAGAAGCATATTAATGGCACGCCATAATATCAGCACATGCCATTTGATGCATCTACCGCACAGTAAAGGCTTACGTTGTGGCAGTACTCCAATAGCCTGTTATCAGCAATGTGATTGTTATAAAACCAAGGGCTAGAGTGAGCGCAGGCACCAGATATTATTGTGACGATGGCTCGCGTGTATCTACACGATGAAGAATGCAAGGTTATCGCTCAGCAAAATCAGCTCACAGCGCCGCACGCGAGCCTGCCCAGCCTCGTTGTCCTTGTCATCCAAAGAACACTCGCACGTTTCACTTCCCCGTCCGCAAACGATGCCCGCTGATCGAGTCGTGGAGAATGTCGATGGTAGAATGGCTTAAGGCGCGCGACATGGGTCAGCTGTGTCTTTCTAGAGCGGCGACCATTGCTTGCGACGCTGGAGATAACATACATAACGTCACTGAGGTGGTCGGCCACGACGAATGGAATGGAGTAGCGGGCCAAGAGCTTTCGACACAC